>NC_087203.1:67318204-67385704 GCF_015104395.2 Macrobrachium nipponense | reverse complement strand
GCAAACTTCTTTCAAATTTCTTGAGCTAATGAAAGCAAACTTTTCTCAAATTTCTTGAGCTAATGAAAGCAAACTTTTCTCAAATTTCTTGTGCTAATGAAAGCAAACTTCTTTCACATTTCTTGAGCTACTAAAAGAAAACTTCTCTCAAATTTCTTGGGCTAATAAAAACTGAATTTAAAACATTTTTGAGCTAATAAAAGCTGACTACTTTCAAATTTCCAAAATAAAAAAGTTGACTTCTTTAAAATTTCCTAAGTTAATAAAGGCTGACTTCTTCTATTAAATTTCTTGAGGTAATAAAAGCTGACTTGTTTAAATTTTCTTGAGTTTATAAAAGCTGACATTTCAAATTTCTTAAGCTAATAAATCTGACTTCTTTCAAATTTTGCGAGCAAATAAAAGCTTACTTCCTTGCGATTTTGCGAGCTAATAAAGAACAGACTTCTTTGAAATTCTTCAAGGTAATATAAGACGACTCCTTTGAAATTTTTCTAGGTAATAAAAAAACAGACTCCTTTGAAGTTTTTGTAGCCAACAGAAGTTGACCTCTGCATAATTCACGGGCTAAGAAATGCTGATCTTTCAAATTTCTTGAACTTTATAATAAGAACTGACTCCTTTGAAATTTCGTGAGTAAATAAACGCTGATTTCTTTGAAATTGTGTTACTGTCATATGGGAAGTGAATAGACAGCTAAGATAAGGGCTGCTGAGGGTGCCAGTTGAACAATATAACGTCCCCTGTGAGAAAGGCCATCGTCTGAAGACTTCTAGTTACGAAGCAAACGAAAAACAATCCGACGGCATCCAGACCACTAAGAAGATCAGAATTTAGGACACCAGAAATGTGTGAGACATACAACTGATACATAACTGTTGACGTTCTTGGTAAATAGCAGGTGATTTAGAGTTACCGATTTCCTTAAACGATATAAACTAATACATGTAGACGAATACCATGGAGGAGATGAAAAACGTGAAGTGGAAAGTGTTAAGAACTTAAATCTTGAAACGAAGATAAACGTAGATTAATCAAGGAGATAAGAGAGAAGATTTGGACAAACAGGAAAGTCATGTATTCGTATTCAGGGAGTGGTATCGGAGTTGGGTGGCCAACAGATATACTAATGAGCGAACAGAAAAAGAGGAAAATGGTAGTCACCTAAAGGGATGGATCTACGACATCAAAAGAAGAACAAATACAATACTGGGCAGAGAAAATTTGTGAGGTCATGAATACGAGAAGAGGGGTAAAGGGATAATTTGACTGAAAACCCAGAATATGAAGACCTGAATATAAATCATTTATCATAAAGATTATTGCTCGTCCATCATAAATCTTTGCATGATAAGTTTTAACGATCTTTTTGAATAAGACAAGATCTCAGTGGATAACCTGACGGAAAAGTAAAAGAGATCTCATAGGTGAAAAGTGGCTAAGATACGACACCTCAATTCTTCGAAGGAAGTCGCCCACCAGTCATGCTAATATGACGATAATGATGTTTTGGTTCGTTTTCAAACTCACTGAAAACCGGTGTTAAAGCATTTGACATTACTTCACAATGGTGCAATAACATCGGGAATTAAGTGAGTATGGACGAAGTTCATAAGGTTCTGGGTTTGGAAATCTTTAAAGTAAATATGTAAAAAATTCTTGCTGGCGGGAATGCCTTATTCATACCCTGTACCGTATTATAAAATTACCTTTTTACCTCTACAATAAACTACAGCATTTAGCGATGTACCGGCCAAAAACTATTAAACTCTTAAGTAGATTAACCGGTTTATATCGAGTCATAATAATTATTTTACTCAAATATGGTTCAATATAATTTTTATAACTGATCATATAAAAACTAAAATTCCAGTCTTATGAATAGAAGCTCAAAACAATTCACGAGAGAGAGAGAGAGAGAGAGAGAAGAGAGAGAGAGAGAGAGAGAGAGAGAGAGAGAGAGTACTGGGCGATGTGGTAAAGTTTTGGAGAATGGCCTTTCATGGGGAAAGCGTTTAATCGAAACCTGACAACGATACATTTTACTCCAAATCTTTCCTGAGCCGCCAATATAGACTGGCTTGGCTATATGATATTGTACGGCAGTGTACGGAATTTGCAAATCTGCTTCTGATGGTTACTGTTGAATACGAAAAGGTAATGGACACCAATATGATTAAGTGTTTGCATTACTATGGCAATTCAGTTAGCTGGGTAAACCCAACTGAAATCATCCAAGAATGCAGTAGACTGACGGATAATGTTGATGGCATCTTGTTAAGAGAATTTCCAGAAAATAGTAGGGTGCTGCAAGGGAATGTTATTTCCCCTTTGCTGTCTACCCTTCTCATAGACTTTATCATGGCAGAACTAGTTAAAGATGGGAGTGGTTTGTAGTGGCGAAACAGCAGAAAATGAACAAACTTAGAATATGTAGATGATGCAAAACACCACAAGATTTACAAATCAATCTAAGAACAACATAAGTAATGGGGACAAGAGTGTGAACAACGGGATGAAATAACATGTGTTAAAGAAAGATTTAGTGAGGATGAATCTTTCGGACATGTGGGAACATTGAGTACAAGGCCTCTGAGTTGGAATTTAGTGAGACTAAAAGAGGCCAGTCAATCACTGGGAAGGCTGAAAAAACAACTGGAAATGAAAAGGACTGAACCTGCAAACGAAACATGGCATGAAAATAAAATTATATGACAAAAAGATTTAGCCAATTTGAGAACAAAGATTTGCGAAGAATGTTAGGATTCACATGGAAGGATAAAGTAAGAAATGAAACTATAAGGGAAATCACAAACATTCCACAAGCAGATGAGATAATGAAAGGGAGACGGAGAATCGGAAGACCTAGGCTTGCTTAGATGAAAACTAAGCGAAGGGAGGCTGGAGAAGAGTGGAGACTTGTATAAGACAAGGAACAAAAAAGAAATAAGTGAGAAAATTTCACTGAGGCCTTTCGCAGGAAAACACAATATGAGGTATAACATCATTTTCGATCATCTGGAAACAGGTAATGGTCGAAGGATAAAGCAAATCAAAGCATCTGCTACGCAAAAAAATCTGGTGTAGTCTCGAACTATAGTTGCAATGCCTTCCGGCAAGTGTTACCCTTTTTTGCAGAATTTAATCTCTCTCTCTCTCTCTCTCTCTCTCTCTCTCTCTCTCTCTCTCTCTCTCTCTCTCTCTCTGAGGATTACGAATTCTCCATATAACTTAGAATTAACCATCCCGCAGGTATCCTGCACGGATTTCATTCCCGTTTCCTATATCTCTCTCTGCCAGCGGAGAGAATAACTCTTTCCCAATGTCCTCTGTAGTAGTTACTCCAGTTGAAAATATCATTAAATCAATATTAATCAGCGACAGTAAAGAACGAGTGTTAATCTGCTAAGTCTTACTTGACTTGATTTTATTTCTTACGAGCTTTGTACTTAGACAAACATAAATCAATTTATTTCTTGATTTGTTTATCTGTCTCAGATTTTTGCATCAGTATTTATCATAACTATCATGGCTGTTTTTTTTTCTGGATCAAACGTCTTCCCTTTCAAAGGGGTGCCCCTAGAAGGTATTCCTTACAAAAGGATGCCCCTTGATGTTATTCCCTTCAAAAGGATGCCAATAGAAGATATTCCCTTTAAAAGGATGCCCCTTGATGTTATTCCCTTCAAAAGGATGCCCCTAGAAGGTATTCCCTTCAAAAGGATGCCCTACAAGGTATTCCCTTCAAAAGGATGCCCCTAGAAGGTATTCCCTTCAAAAGGATGCCCCTAGAAGGTACTCCCTTCAAAAGGATGCCTCTTGATGTTATTCCCTTCAAAAGGATGCCCCTAGAAGGTATTCCCTTCAAATGGATGCCCCTTGATGTTATTCCCTTCAAAAGGATGCCCCTAGAAGATATTCCCTTTAAAAGAATGCCCCTTGATGTTATTCCCTTCAAAAGGATTCCCCTAAAAGGTATTCCCTTCAAAAGAATGCCCTTTGATGCTATTCCCATCAAAAGGATGCCCCTAGAAGGTATTCCCTTCAAAAGGATGCCCCTTGATGTTATTCCCTTCAAAAGGATGCCCCTAGAAGGTATTCCCTTCAAAATGATGCCCCCTAGAAGGTATTCCCTTCAAAATGATGCCCCCTAGAAGGTATTCCCTTAAAAAGGATGCCCCTAGAAGGTATTCCCTTAAAAAAGGATGCCCCTAGAAGGTATTCCCTTCAAAAGGATGCCCCTAGAAGGCATTCCCTTCAAAAGAATTACCCTAGAATATATTCCCTTCAAAAGGCTGCCCCTAGAAGGTATTCCCTTCAAAAGGATGCCCCTAGAAGGTATTCCCTTCAAAAGGATGCCCCTTGAAGGTATTCCCTTCAAAAGGATGCCCCTAGAATGTATTCCCTTCAAAAGGATGCCCCTTGATGTTATTCCCTTCAAAAGGATGCCCCTAGAAGGTATTCCCTTCAAAAGGATGCCCCTAGAAGGTATTCCCTTCAAAAGGATGCCCCTAGAAGGTATTCCCTTTAAAAGGATGCCCCCTGATGTTATTCCCTTCAAAATGATGCCCCTAGAAGGTATTCCCTTAAAAAGGATGCCCCTAGAAGGTAATCCCTTCAAAAGGATGCCCCTAGAAGGTATTTCCTTCAAAAGAATGCCCCTTGATGTTATTCCCTTCAAAAGGATGCCCCTAGAAGGTATTCCCTTTAAAGGGATGCCCCCTTGCTGTTATTCCCTTCAAAAGCATGCCCCTAGAAGTTATTCCCTTCAAAGGCATGCCCCTAGAAGGTATTCCCTTCAAAAGAATGCCCCTTGATGTTATTCCCTTCAAAAGGATCCTACTAGAAGGTATTCCCTTCAGAAGGATGCTCTAGAAGGTATTCCCTTTAAAAGGATGCCCCTTGATGTTATTTTCTTCAAAAGCATGCCCCTAGAAGGTATTCCCTTCAAAAGAATGCCCCTTGATGTTATTCCCTTCAAAAGGATGCCCCTAGAAGATATTCCTTTCAAAAGGATGCCCCTAGTAGATATTCCCTTTAAAAGGATGCCCTTAGAAGGTATTCCCTTCAAAAGGATGCCCCTTGATGTTATTTCCTTCAAAAGGATGCCCCTAGAAGGTATTCCCTTCAAAAGGATGCCCCTAGTAGATATTCCATTCAAAAGGATGCCCCTAGAAGGTATTCCCTTCAAAAGGATGTCCCTTGATGTTATTTTCCCTTCACAAAAAGGATTGCCCCAAGAACGGTTCATTCCCTTTAAAAACGGTATGCCCTTGATTTTTATTTTTTGTTCCCTTCAAAGGCTGCCCCTAGAAGGTATTCCCTTCAAAAGGATGCCCCTAGAAGGTATTCCCTTCAAAAGGATGCCCCTTGAAGGTATTCCCTTCAAAAGGATACCCTTAGAAGTTATTCCCTTCAAAAGGATGCCCCTTGATGTTATTCCCTTCAAAAGGATGCCCCTAGAAGATATTCCCTTCAAAAGGATGCCCCTTGATGTTATTCCCTTCAAAAAGATGACCCTAGAAGGTATTCCCTTCAAAAGGATTCCTCTAGAAGGTATTACCTTCAAAAGGATGCCCCTAGAAGATATGCCCTTCAATAGGATGCCCCTAGAAGGTATTCCCGTCAAAAGGATGCCCCTAGAAGGTATTGCCTTCAAAAGGGTGTCCCTTGAAGCTATTCCCTTCAAAAGGATGCCCCCTTGAAGGTATTCCCTTTGGAAGGACCTGCCCCTCCCCTTGATTGTTATTTTTTCCCTTCAAAAGGAGGCCCCTAGAAAGTTATTCCCTTCAAAAGGATGCCCCTAGAAGGTCCTTCAAAAGGATGCCCCTAGAAGGTTTTCCTTTCAAAAGGATGCCCCTAGAAGATATTCCCTTCAAAAGGATGCCCATAGAAGGTCTTTCAAAAAGATGCCCCTTGATGTTATTCCTTTCAAAAGGATGGCCCTAGAAGGTATTCCCTTCAAAAGGATGCCCCTTGATGTTATTCCCTTGAAAAGGATGCCATTAATAAAAAAATAAATAAAAAAATGAATAATAATTAATAAAAATATAGTAAAATATAAATAAATAAATAAATAGAAGTAAATAAATGAAAATGAAAAAATAAAAAAAATAAATGAACAAAAATAAATAAATAGCCCCTAGAAGGTATTCCCTTCAAAAGGATGCCCCTTGAAGGTATTCCCTTCAAAAGGAAGTCCCTTGAAGACATTCCCTTCTAAAGAATGCCCCTTGAAGGCATTCTCTTTGAAAGGATGCCCCTTGATGTTATTCCCTTTGAAAGGATGCCCCTACAAGGTATTTCCTTCAAAAGGATGCCCCTAGAAGGTATTCCTTTCAAAAGGATGCCCCTAGAAGGTATTCCCTTTAAAAGGATGCCCCTAGAAGATATGCCCTTCAATAAGATGCCCCTAGAAGGTATTCCCTTCAAAAGGATGCCCCTAGAAGGTATTTCCTTCAAAAGGATGCCCTTTGAAGATATTCAAGTAATAAATGCTTTCTTACACAGATTAACAAGAAAAAAAAAACCCGAGTAGATCATTCAAGGCTAAACAAATGAAAACATAGCGAGTCTATTCAAGAAAGCCAATCTTGGGGCTTTTATACTCTGCGAGCGATGGCTGTGGTCCAGATACAGCTGAAAATACTTAGGTCTTTCGGGGCAGGTACATCTTAAAGACCTACTGCAACACGATTTGATTTTGTTGATTATTTGTTTGTTTGTTTGGTGTTTTTAAGTTGCATGAACCAGTGGTTATTCAGCAACGGGACCTATGGCTTTAGGTGACTTCCGAACCACGTCGAGAGTGAACTTCTATCACCACAAATACACGTATCTAACCCCTCAGTGGAATGTCCGAGAATAATCGAACTCGCGGCCGGCCAGCCTTGCAAGTTCTGCCGCTACGAAATATTCTCTTTGAAAGGATGCCCCTTGATGTTATTCCCTTTGAAAGGATGCCCCTAGAAGGTATTCCCTTCAAAAGGATGCCCCTAGAAGGTATTCCCTTCAAAAGGATGCCCCTTGAAGATATACCCTTCAAAAGGATGCCCCCTTGAAGGTATTTCCTTAGAAAGGATCCCCTTGATGTTATTCCCTTCAAAAGGATGCCCCTAGAAGGTATTCCTTTCAAAAGGATGCCCCTAGTAGACATTCCCTTCAAAAGGATGCCCCTAGGTGTTCCCTTCAAAAGGATGCCCCTAGAAGATATGCCCTTCAATAGGATGCCCCTAGAAGGTATGTCCATCAAAAGGATGCCCCTTGATGTTATTCCCTTCAAAAGAATGCCCCTAGAAGGTATTCCCTTCAAAAGAATGCCCCTTGAAGGTATTCCCTTCAAAAGGATGCCCATTGATGTTATTCCCTTCAAAAGGATGCCCCTAGATGGTATTCCCTTCAAAAGGATGCCCATTGGATGTTTTATTCCCTTCAAAGATGCCCCTAGGAAGGTATTCCCTTCAAAAAGGATTGATTATTGTGTTATTCCCCTTCAAAGGATGCCCCTTGAAGGTATTCCCTTTCAAAAGGATGCCCTAGAAGGGTTTTCCCTTTCAAAAGGATTTCCCCTTGAAGCTATCCCTTAAAAGGAATGGCCCCTAGAAGGTATTCCCTACGAAATAATGCGCCTTGAAGGTATTCCCTTCAAAAGGATGCCCCTTGAAGGTATTCCCTTTGAAAGGATGCCCTTTGATGTTATTCCCTTTGGAAGGATGCCCCTAGAAGGTATTTCCTTCAAAAGGATGTCCCTTGAAGATATTCCCTTTAAAAGGATGCCCCTTGATGTTATTCCCTTCAAAAGGATGCCTCTAGTAGATATTCCCCTCAAAAGAATGCCCTTTGAAGGTATTCCCTTCAAAAGGAATGCCCCTAGAAGCTATGCCCTTCACAAAAATGGCCCTTGAAGATATGACCTTCAAAAGGATGCCCGTAGAAGGTATGTCCTTCACAATGATGTCCCTAGAAGGTATGACCTTTAAAAGGATGCCCCTGGAAGGTATGCCCTTCAAAAGGATGCGTTTCATTCAAAAGGAAGGCCCTGGAAGGTATTCCCTTCAAAAGGGTGCCCCCTGAAGAATTTCCCTTTAAATGGGTGCCCCTTGAAGGGGTGATCATAGAAGGTATTGCCTTAATTGGGGTGACCATAGAAAAAATTCCCTTCAAAGGGGTGGCTATAGAAGGTATCGTCTTAAAAGGGGTGACCATAGAAGATATTCCTTTAAATGGGGTGACCATTGAAGGAATTCCCTTCAAGGAAGTGGCCACAGAAGGGATTGCCTTAAAGGGGTGACCATAGAAGGTATTCCCTTCAACGGGGTGACTATAGAATGAATTTCCTTCGAAGGGGTGGCTATATAAGGCATTGCCTTAAAAGGATTGACCACAGGAGGTAGTCCTTTAAAAGGGGTGACAACAAACGGTATTAACGTCACCTTCTCTGTAGGTGTGACCTACCCATCAGACTCGTCTAATTATCAGGTACTTCATTCATTCACTCCTCAACAGAAGCGTACAACGGATTCTTTAGAAAATGGACTTAGGTTACCCACCTCTTACCCCACCCCTCCTGAGACATAATATCCAGGGCCCCTCAGCTGTGAGGAGAGGCCACACAACCTACAGTAATAGTGGGATTAATAATAATAACAATAAGAAAATATTCAGTAATTCTAAAGTAATTCTGATACCTCTTCAGTCTTATTAGTATTTATCAACTGCGTCTCCGAGAGAGAGAGAGAGAGAGAGAGAGAGAGAGAGAGAGAGAGAGAGAGAGAGAGAGAGAGAGAATTTTGCATAAGCCTAAGCCAGAATTAGGCAGATTTTTTAAAACATCCACAATGGTGTGAATATATATATTGCAAATAACTGAGAAGGAGAATCCAGCAGGTTCTCGAAAGTTCTCGTTTTGAATATATTTTAATATATACTTACATTTACACCAATGTGGAACTCTTTACCATTTTAGCGACTCATGCGATTAAGAGACTTTTATGAATAATAATGATGATAACAATAATAATAATACAACTCCTATCGGAGCGTAGTCGGAATTATGAATCAGCATTATATTGCGTAGATGTAAGAATACAAATTATACGATTACGAACGACAAAAAGACGGAAGGAAAAGAAATAGTGAGGTACAGAGAACACAGACACTTTGCTTGCCTTTTTTGTTTGTTTGTTTTAGACGCCTTTGTAGTTGGCAATTGCGCCTAAGTTATGTAGTAACCAACACAGGTACGACAGCGGGATATTGACAGGGATAAACAAAAAGAATTATAGGGGGAGTTCAATCCCGGATGGCAATAAACGGAGTAGGGGAGTTGAGGGAAGGGGAGTTACCCCTGAGAGAGAGAGAGAGAGAGAGAGAGAGAGAGAGAGAATTTTCCTTGATTACACATAACCAAAATTTGTCCAGGGTGACAACAAATTAGATATTATTATTATTATTATTATTATTATTATTATTATTATTATTATTATTATTATTATTATTATTATTATTATTATTATTATGTTAACACGGAGCAGTACATCATTTAAGGACAAGATTTTAATATGAATCAAGTGCAATATGAGCACTAGATTTTGATACTCTCCAACACATGAACTCTGACAAAGAAATGAAAGATGAACTACATACGTACATAGGTGTAGAATGTTACAGATGAAATACCATGAACTGTAAGAATTATTGTTGCTGATGTGAATGCTGAAGTTGGTAAGAACAATAAAGCTGAAGGAGACCTAAATGTGCGTATGGGCGAGTTCATAATTTTTTGAGGTGGAATCTGCGATAAAGAAACTCAGCAAAGCCTGATGACTGGGAACTAAAGGCCATAAGCAAAGGTAACAGGCAATGTAGTACCTGCGTACGGTGGAATGAAAATAAGCTAGAGAAGAATTAATCAAACGCTTTAAGGTGAATAAGATGGTTTTAAAAAAGGTAGGAGTGGCCCAGATCAGATATCTGTGGTAAGACAGGTGGAAGTGACGACAGAATCTTAGAATATACATTGGATGCTGTTTTAATCAACAAAACACCACACGATTAACAACTACTGCTTAATAGCCCTTCTCATATAGCTACCAACAGAGACACATGGTTCATGTATCTACAGCGTATGAGGGTCAAGTATGAATTAAAGGATGAATGAACATTCAATGGAAAAAGAATTAACGAGACTGACTATGGAATTATTCAGGAACAATGATAGTTATTGCTGGTTCTCTTGAGTTGGAGGAATTTAGTGAAAAATTAAAAAAGAACAATCAAATAAGCAGGTTGAAAAAATATTCGGAAATTACGTTGAAATAGCAGACAAAAATAAGATTACCCATTAGTATAGTGCAATCTTGATCGCTATATAGGTATGAAACATATTCTGAATATGGAGCTACGTATAAAGTAAAAAGGTTACTGTCGTTTTGAAAATATAGCTGTAAGAGGAATATTAGGGGTCAGATGACAGGATCGTTAGAATAAGTACTAAAAGGGAAATTGCCAAGTTCCATATATAGATGAGATACCCTTCGCATAATCCCAGGAAGAACAGCACGAGACAGTATCAGCTGGGCTCCTGCGGACACCCGAAGAGTTAGAAGTCCTGGACGACTGGAGTAAGAACTACGAGACTAAAATATAGTGGCTTGATATGAGTGGAGTTTTCTGGGAGGAAAAGCGCAGGAAAGGCGGCGTGAGTGGCGGAATTTCACAGAGGCCCCTTGCTGCCTTGCATCCATCATAGGCGCTGAAGGCGATGGTGATGATTTCTCAAGAACAACAGTTATCATCTACATTTTACTATTAAGACATTAGACATTATAATAATTTACTCTCTCATTATCTTAACATATTTTTTTTTTCTAAGAGGGGATGGCTATAAAAAATAAAGTAAAACAGTGGCTATTCTCGCAATCTTCTTAAACTTGAAAAAGCTTCCACGTCCTCCCAGTTCTTTCATACACTCACTCAGGAAGGATCCTTGGCACGTGGACCCCTCTGTCGTGCATCCCTCCCAACATTGACCAAGTTCCTCTCTGCTCTTGCCGTGACCCAAAGAAGATCTTGACTCTGATCTTTCAAGACTTTCGAACTAGGATCCTCTTTACTCTATGCCAGGGGTCCCCAACCTGCGGCCCTTAATTAATGATACTCAGTGTGGCCCTCAGAGCAATATAAGGGTAATGGTCTCCAGAAGCATTTTCAGATTCAGACTGGGTTTTCTGCTTAGCTTTCTTATCTGATATAACTGATCATTTGAAGAATTTGAACTTAAGACTGCAAGGCAATAGAAAATTGGTATCAGATATGTTTACTGAGGTGAAAGCATTTGAAAATAAACTAAACTAGATATTTTTATGAAACAGTTCAATGATGAAAACTTTATACATTTTCCCTGTTGTAAAGTGTTGCAGAATGAGAAAAGGAATACTTCAACTGCCTCAAAAGAAAAATGTACAAAGACAATGGAACTTTTAAAAGAAGAATTTACAAATAGATTTAAGGACTTCCATGATCATAAGCAGGAAATTCAAATGTTTCAAAACCCTTTCAGTGTATCACAGGAGATATTCCAGGAATTTATCAAATGCAAATAATTGATTTGCAAGCCAATGATGCCCTGAAAACCGCTTTTCAAGACAACAGCCTTTTGGAATTTTATTCCAGTCTACCAGAAGAATATTCTGACTTAAAAAAAGTTTGCTGTTGGCATGTTTTCAGTTTTTGGTAGTACATATATCTGTGAGCAAACATTTTCAAAAATGAAACTAGTAAAATCAAAACTTAGATCTAAGCTTACTGATGAGCATCTTCACAAAATTTTGAGACTTTCTGTTACATGTGTAGAAATAGATATTGCTAAGCTTGCAAATAAGATGCAGCATCAAGTTTCCCATTAAAGATAAGATATATAGAATTTTCAGTAACTCATTATTTTCTTGCACAAATTCTACAATAAAACATGAGCTACTATTAAGATTTTAATACCTACGTAGCAATAGCTGGCATAAGAGCGTAAGAGTCTTAACTTAAACTAAACTCAAAAGATGAATAATATGCAAATAATTGTGAACTTTCTCCGATAGTAAGGATAATTCTAATATGCGGCCCTCATCTGTATTTCGAATGATAATGTGGCCCTTTTACGCAAAAAGGTTGGGGACCCCTGCTCTATGCCATAGCTTTAACCGTTCCTTTAGATATGCCCTGTCCTTGTTTGTCGTTAGCTGGAAGCTTCACAAGGATCGAAAGGTAAACCCCCTCACTCATGGCCCCCAACGAAAATAATTCCTTTATCTTCCAAAGCTAATCATGATCGAATCTTATTCAATAGTTGTAAGCTTTGCGATGTAAGACTGGTTTTTGATAGAAAGAATACAGGACTATTAAATGTTTACATTTTTCCTACGGGTCATAAGCACAGATTTTCGAAAGGCATGACAAATGGATGATATCGCAGAAATGACATCGGTACCTCTTTTTCGCTTTAGATCTCCAGTCTTCAGATTAAGCAATATGGAGTAAATGTGAAGCAGTCACAGACACGTTACACACGCCAGTTTGAGGCCAAATCGATTATTGGTTACTGTAGTACACTACAGAAGTCTTACTCGCACTAGAACAACTGTTGATTGTACTACTTAACCTCAAGTATAATCAACATCATATAGCCTCATCACTCTTAGCACTTTAGCTTCATTAATTTTCATATAATTTCTCACAACTGCATCAAAATACCTTCTGCCGTAAAACTTCTCCATTGACCACACATACACACACACACACACACCACACCATAGAGGGTATACATATACCTGGAGTTGCGATCACTATACCAGTACTACGTAGTTCGTTGGTCTTCTACCAGGGAGGCGCTGCAAACCTTGCGGCCATTTCTAAAGGTCTGGTAACTCTCAAATTGAACAGGGATTAGTGCTAATAAGAATTTTTCTTAAAGTTACTGTTTGATGAGCGAGTGCTTAGCGAATTTTTAGGGTTTAGTGAGTAAGAGTTTAGAGATGTCTGTGAGTACTAAGTGTTTAGTGAATGTATACTTCAAGGTTTAGTGTGTAGTATTCAGTGAATGTTTACTGTACTTATGATTTAGTGAATGTTTAGTGAGTCTTTAGGGTTTTAGTGTTATTGAATGTTTATTGTGTAAGTATTCAATGAATGTTTAGCGAGTCTTTAGGGTTTTAGTGAATGTTGTGTGAATGTTAGTGAATGTTTAGTGTGTAAGTATTCAGTGAATGTTTTGTGAGCGTTTAGGGTTTAGTGTTATTGAATGTTTATTGTGTAAGTTTTCAATGAATGTTTAGCAAAGTCTTTATTTTAGGGTTTTGATTTTGTTTTTGTTTTTTTTTTAAACAATCGTTGATGATGAATGCTTTAGTGTGTAAGTATTCAGTGAGTGTTTAGTGAATGTCTTGTGAGTGTTGGTGTTTAGTGGAGGTTTAGTGCATGTTTGTGTTTAGTGAATGTTTACTGTGTAAGCATTCAGTGAATGTTTAGTGAGTGTTTAGTAAAAGTTCTGTGAGTGTTTAGTGGTTAGTGAATGTTAGTGTTTAGATTTAATTAATATTTTGTGAATGTTTGTGTGATGTGAGTGTTTAGTGGTGAATGTTTAGTGTGTATGTGTTTACTGAGTGTTTAGTGAATGTCTTGTGAATGTTAGTGTTTAGTGAATGTTTAGTGTGTAAGTGTTTATTGAGTGTTTAATGAGTGATGAGTGGATGGTCATTCACTATTTAGTGTTTAATGAGTGTTTAGGGGTTTAATGAGCATTTCGGATTTAGTGAGTATTTGGTGTTTAATGGGTGTTTAGGGTTTAGTGAGTGTTTAGTGAATGTTTAATGTTTAATTAATGTTTTGATTAAGTGAGTGTTTAGTGAATTTTGACTGTTTGAGGTATATTGAGTGTTTAATGAGTGTTTAGTGTTATTGAGCGTGTGTGTGTGTGTGTGTGTGTGTGTGTTATGTGTGTTTAGTGAGAGTATGTAAGTGTGAGTGTTTAGTGAGTCTAAGTGCATTGTGAATGTTAGTGTTAATTGATTGTACATTACTGTTTCGTTAGCGCTTAGTGACTACATGCAAAGAAAGTCCTGTAATTTACAGGAACCATTTATGGTTGACACTGCGTAGATCCAAGAGCAGCTGCTTAGGCCTTGACCACAATGGTTGGAGTGCTTAGGCCAACCTGCTTTTGTAAGGTACTTTTCTCTGTGAAAATGGGTGCAGTAATAATAATAATATGATAAAAATATCAGCAACATTAATAATGATAATAGTAGAAATAATCTTAATAGTAGTAGTAATAACAATAAGGTGAATAGTAAAAAGATAAAAATAATAATAACAGTAATAAAGCATTGTCCTATGAGCCGGACCGATACCTTTCAATATGGCCGCCCGAAATCACACTCTCGGTAGGGTGATCGCCTGACTCCAGTGATTCATGGCTCTATACACACACACACCTCCTCTCCTACCGAGTATTATTCCTTCAATTTCACTGAGTCAAACCCCAAGTATATCTTCCCAAGATATACTTGGTAATGCAATATTTATGTTGTACTTATTACACGATGCCTTGTCACCTACTATCATATACAAAAGGCCAGTTATTCATTTATCCTTTCCTTGGAAACTTTTCCCATAGAGACTTGTTTTCCATAACCTGGTTAGCTATTCTATCACTCTCTCACTTCAAGAACCTATCATTACTAAACACTTATCTATATTTGGAATATTGCATATAGTGCAGAAAAAATAGAACAGCTGATAATTAAATAACCATCTTGTTTGCAGGTTAAACAAACATTTCTAACCAGGAAAAATAACCGAAAGAAAAGCTGTACGGTGAGTCTTTGCATTTCCTGTGTTCTACTATTTTCGAAGATTAAAAGGAAAGGTCGGATGAGGTTATTTTCTTAAAGAATAGAAAATAAGACAAGAATGAGAAAATAACAAACGCATACATAAATTCTCTTCCTCGTTCGAAGGGTCATGCATACAAACACACATACGGACAGACAGCTCATTGACGGTCGAACGAACAATCACAGGCCGAAATGAATCCATAAACTAAATTTTCTCGTTACTTAATCCGGCAAAATCGCTGCATGGCGTTTAAACGAATTTATTTCAAAGCAAACATTCACTACACAATTGACAAAATTAGAATATAATGTATTATACATAACCCGGTCCATACCGTTGCCTACATATAATCATTACACCGTGTATTTGCGTTTGATAACATCAGGTGCAAATCAAACAAAGCAACGCAGAATAATTATTGTCAGTTTTCACGATCATCCCTTTTTCCTGGCGCCCCGAGACCCAGTAGCCGATCACTGCTGACTGGCTGCGCTGTGCGATGCGCACTTTCCTTTTACCCCAGATATCTCTTGGAGACTCCCGTAGATACAGGAGGCTCGGCAAATACGCTTCTCGTCTTCAGAGCAACACGTTCTCCACCTAAGCACCCACGAGTCTCCCTTAGAAGGGTCGTTCGTCTCGACTCCGTTGGGGTTTTGGGAGAAGGAAGAGGACGGGTTGACTTTTTTACTCTCGAGACACTGTCGAGCCTCGATCGAGTCTCGCTACTCCCACAGAAGCTTGTGGGGGAGGCCGCATGTGGGGTGCCACTGGCCTTTTATGGGTCGCAGGTGAAGCATTAGAGGATCAGTGCCCCGCTGGGAGGGACGCAAATGGCCCCGCCCTTGGCCATTGGCAGCAAAATAAAAAAAAATAAATAAATAAAAAAGAAGGGGAAAGGGAGAGGTGATGCGGCTGATTGCGAATCTCCCTCGGGGCCATTGGGAGGGCCGCAGGTGGCCACCCTTGGGGCTACGTATAGAGAGAGAGAGAGAGAGAGAGAGAGAGAGAGAGAGAGAGAGTTGGGACATCAAAGGAACGACAATTTGGAATGCTAAGTGAGGCGCTCCAGCAAAGCCATCGATCCAGCCCGGGAAAGAGAGGGAGAGAGAACATGGATGGGGAAACGAACAGAGGAGAGAGAGATAGAGACGAGGATAAAGGCTTTTTCGAAAAATGGGAATGGAGGAGAACGACGAGGAAGGGAGACATCAAAAGACGTTTGCGAGAGAATCCCGCAGACGATGGCTGCTCGGAAGAAGCCATGAGAACGAGAATTAAGGGGAAACTACAGCAGCCACAAAGAGAAGTTCAGTGTTCCAAGCTGGGAGTGACAGAGGGGTAGTGCAGTTGGGACAATGGATAAACAAAGGGATCATTAAGGGACCGAAAGATCATAGAAAGTGGACATGAGAGAGAGAGAGAGAGAGAGAGAGAGAGAGAGAGAGAGAGAGAGAGAGAGTAATAACGTTGCCGTCTTTTGCTTTCATAAGCGAGTTGTTTTGGGCATTCGCGTGATGGCAGAATTGTATCTGTCACCAGACAAATGTAATAACTAGAAACGGAACATGACAAAGGATTGAAAATGAAATGGTTTCATGGTCAAAAACACCTTTTTTTTATATAAATCATAAATAGTCTTTCTTTTAACCGTTCTTTTATGAGTGAAAATAACATTTGCGGAATGGGCAGTTTTGAATTTGTAGCAGCCTTACGGTTAGGGACACCTTCGCCATAGTAAATGTAATAACTCTGTACCTTTGCAAGACTTAACGATACTGACTGCAAATGGCGATTTTCTGTGGACGAACAACTACAGAGAAAAGCCCCTTTAACCTTTCTTCTCTTTCACGCGCTGATGAGATGAACGAATTTCTGACGCTAAATGGTTACAGTTAATATGAAGATTCCTACAATTTACTCTCCAATCTTGTAAAGAATAGCCAGCCGAGGTTACCAAATGAAAGACTACGGAACCGAACTGAATAAGGCCGACGCAATTTTTACAACCCTCAACCAAACAGCTCTTCTTCCTTGGGAGTGCAAGCAACGACTGTGCTGTTAACATCATCTGAAGCACAGAGAAAGTGCGCATCGTTGGGCTTGATGTCTCAAATGACCTATTACCCTTATTATACAGAGGAAGGGCGCAGCGGAAGACGTCTGTCCTTTATAACCCGAGCCCGCCAGCCAAGAGGACAGCCAGCCAGACGTCGCGTGGTGAGGCTTCCTTGGTCTTTGAACCCTTGCTCCTCGTATAGTGTAATAACATTGATCTGATAAGGCAACGGATGGAGGCGATGCCTGTGTCTTCGTGAGCCGTGGAAAACAGTAGTAATAATTGCATTACAAAGTGTAGTGGTAAAGGGAGAAATGTTTTGAATTGACTCATTGTGAGGTCATTCCAATCTTGCTTTTCATGGCCTTCAATAAGAGTAAAGAATGTAAGGAAAAATATTATAAAATCCTGCTACGTTTTACTTTTTTGATGATTTACCAAACCATTTCCTCCGTTCAACCAATTTTTCCAATTCTGTCTTTACAGACCAAGGTTTCCCCGAGTTGTAAATAATTCTGTGAAGTTAACTAAAAATAACCTTCATACTTAAAAAAAAAAGCATATCATAAACAGTCATTTTCAATAACATATTACAGAATCTGTTTTTTCGAAAGCGAGTCTGTCACCCTTTCTCGCTAATACTCTTCATTCTCTCAAAAGGCGAATGTGTCGCATTCCGTCCCCTCCCCACCAACGTCTTTCCCTGCTTTAGTCAAACCTGAAGAAGGTACGGCCTTCAGGTTGCCCCTTCCCTCGGCACACACACACACACACACACAAATCCAAGGGAAGGAATGATCATGAGAGCAGATGGTCCCTTCTTTTGCAACATCATGTAACTTACATTTCCAAAATCTCTTTGATGTTATAACAGCCATAAGTTTAAAACATAAAGGCGTGATTTTTTTTGTAGTGATCAAAATAAGCAAAGTTCATTTTCAGAGCGAAGGGAAGTATTCTTCAGTAGGTAATGAAGTGATCTTTGCTCCTACTTACGTCAGGATTTTGGGAAAAAATTACATTATTATATTGATGTGCATTTGATTTTGCTGGACGAAATGAATCCAAATCCCAACTTTCAAAGAATCGAATACGTAATTATGAAAAATTATCAGATATAAATATTGAATTAAAAAGTGTTATTCAAATCATTCTCAGTTTTGCCATTAATGCAGACCAAGATGATAATCACTGTTAATGATACTGATAATATATATATATATATATATATATTAATATATATATGATAATAATAGATAGTATATACTATATAATTACACACACACACACACACACACACACACACATATATATAATATATATATATATATATATATATATATATATATATTTATCTGCACATACATATAAACTCCTATTCACTTTCTTACCAGATAAAATTCATCGATTTCCTCACTGAAAGTCACTGTGGCTATAAAAAATACAAAGGTAAAGATATTTGCTAGTCCCTCCGTCCACATAAGTCTCCACGAGACATTAATTTCGTACAAAATGCGTTTACACACAATCACACAAACGATGGAACAGTCTGTAAACTTTTACTCAAAATTAATCCGTTTTAGGAAAAAGTAACTTCATATAATTCTGCTCAAAATCTTCATTCAAGCAAAGTTTAGTTTGATATAAAATTCCACCTTTTTTTCATTCGTCTTTCAAACGGTGTATTTCGTTTGCAGATTTCCCTTTTCCCTGACCCCTCGCCGGGCTTCCTGAGAGTTGGCAGTTACCCCGGGGTGCCTCGACGAAAATAGAAATCGAGTTTACTTAAATCTTACTTACTAAAAGGTTACAAGGCATTACTTTTGCGATATTAATGGCGCATGACGTCTGAGAGTGAACTGGCAGACGACGTCATGGAATGTGTTGCAGTCGGGGAGTGAAGGTTAAAAGAAACATTGCGATTTGAACTCTTCAAGCTTATGACTATGAGTGTGGAATGGAATGGTACATAGAATTTAGGCCAAGAGCTGGGACTTGTGAGGTCATCCAGGGCAGAAACGAAAACAGAGTAGGAGGGTTCGAAAGGTGTAACAGGAGGAAATCCTTGCAGTTGGAAAGAACCTTAAGTAATGCTTACAGTGCACCGCGTGAGGCGCACTGATGGCACTACCCCTCTACGGGGAACTGAGTCTGTAGAAACCAGAAGCACACTTACTTCTCTTGCCTCGTCGTCACGGAAGGGAAAAGGGGAATCTCGAGGTACTTCTGAGTACCAGAATTACTGGAAATAACAATAAATTTGCATCGTAAGCTTAATTCGTTTGTAAAATTGCCAAGTTCGGAACACAAAATTTTCAAGTGTCGTCAATGAGCCCATTAAAGAGAAGTAAACAATTTATACTTTTTGGGTTTGATTTGAAAAACAGTTATAACTTAGACTTCTACGTATACCGCAAATGTTATGATTGTTTACGGAAACTACATGACCATTGATCAGGGTAATAGTTATTCATCAATGAAATTTGGATCACAAAAAGCCGTTTTTAGGAAAATATAATATTCTCTAGAAAGCTGAGAAAACTATAAAAAATAAAAGAAATCGTATTAAGTGAGATTAAGTGACGTGTGTACGAACTAGCACCCAACAGAGTAACGAAAGATCATTTTTAATCTGTTAACAATATAATGTAGAGACCATCGGAAATGGAAAATATTTGCGTAATTACTCTCCCAGATTCCACTGATTCAAGTATCGAATTAGTTTTGTAAATATGAAACTGCTCTGAACAGTCTAGTGCTATGATGTATTAAATTTTCACCAGCGTCATTTATTTTCATCGGGCTGCTTCAAGCCCTGGAAAGAGAGCAGTGAATAGACACAGAAACCTGTGAGCTTTAGCGCAATCCCGAATTGGAGGAAGTCTGTAACCGTTAGGGTGAAGTTGTATGGTGTGGAGGAGGAGGAGGACGAGGCGGAGGAACAGGAAACTCCGTTCATGAAAGCACATAAAAATCGTCATAACCGTCACAGTTTAAAGACAAATATGTCATAGGTGATCAAACGAAAAGGCTGAAATACGTTCCACAACTCTAGCAGTTGATACCTAATCAGAGGGCCCTGTTAAAATATTTTCCATATTAGCAGCATTCATGTGTTCCCATATTGGGTCAATACACCTGAAACTAGAAAAATTCAAATTCAACTGAGAAGTCGAGAGTTTATGGTGTGCAAGCGTCGTTGTAATCAGAATTTTCTTCTTTTTTACATAGTTCTCTATGTTCGCCTTTCTGTTCAGACACTATACAGTTTAGTTTAGACCTCTCTCTCGGGTCACTTCGTACAAGTGGTAGCGCTCCCGGCTTACGACCGAGGAAAAATCATAAGTAGGAAACAAAATATTACTTTGATTGAAGCACAGAAAAGGGTAAGTATGGGTTGTTCAGCTACTCTGCGTCATAATTGGGATGGAAAGGAAGGAAATAAAAAAAAAATAATGTTGTTGAGGGGGAGGGACTTTTCGAAGTAATCCATATCCCACCGGCGAAAACCTTTTATCAGACATCGTTCTCTCTCTCTCTCTCTCTCACACAGCAAACATTATTCGATCAACGCAAGTCATCAAAAGAATTTTGCGGACATTATGTTACATTTTGGCATTGCCATAAATATTGGTAGGCATTAATAAAACATACAAATAACTAATAAAATATCCATCAGTGCTTATGAGTAAATTTTGGGAGGTCGTTTAGGATCAGCATTTACAGTTTTCGAATGAAATTTATATTTTTCCACAAACCAAAAAGCAGGCCATACAAGAAAAAAGGGAAAAGCATGACCCTATAGAAAACAAAAGAACCTTGCAGTTGCAAGATATCAAGGCATAAATATTTTGCTCATTGTTACGTGGTAAAGGATATATATATATATATATATATATATATTCTATATATATAATATATATATATATATATATATATATATATATAGTATATATATATATATATATATATATATATATATATATATATATATATATAGAGTATAATATATATATATATATATATTATATATATATATATATATATATATATATATATATATATATGTCTCAGTGTGTATGAATGTAGATATAGAGATATACGAGTTACGTGGCTAGAGAAAAATATAAATTATATATATATATATATATATATAATTTTATATTTTTCTCTGTCTATGTAACTCTTATATCTGTATATATACATGCACACACATGTGTATATATATATATATAATATAATATATATATATGTTATATATAAAATATATATTTATATATAGATATACACATATACATATAGAACAGAACCTCATTCAAACTGGATGGTATCTAGCAGAGTTATTATTCAGGACAAGCTACAACCGCCCTCTAGGACTAACAGTCCTCATTGTCTGGTAACTAGTTCAAACGAGGTCTGTTATTAACTGTATTAATGCACAACAGAACAATTGTGTAAGTGATAAAGTTCATATATCTACACACGTATATATATATATATATATATATATATATATATATATATATATAAATAAGTGTAAAGTTAAAGTGGTCATGTACGTAGGTGCTAATATATATATATATATATATATATATATATATATATATATATATATATATATAATGCACGCTATATTTCCCACTATGCTATGTAACACACACACACACACACACACACACACACACACATATATATATATATATATATATAATATATATATATATATATATATATACATATTATATATATACATATATTACATATACATAAATGTTTATTCATTACATATATATATATATATATATATATATATATATATATATATATATATATATATATATATACCTACGTACTACATGAACTTTCTAACTTCACCCTTTTTGGCAACTCTCGTAACTACAAAACCCAAG
The DNA here is from genome assembly GCF_015104395.2 of Macrobrachium nipponense. Lineage (NCBI taxonomy): Eukaryota > Metazoa > Arthropoda > Malacostraca > Decapoda > Palaemonidae > Macrobrachium > Macrobrachium nipponense. Next base: position 67,363,849 of record NC_087203.1, on the reverse strand, counting down.
ACCCAATGCACGCTGTGTTGTTCTTGGGGAATTTCTTTTTCTACTCAATGTTTTTGTCACTGATATCGTCTTCGCACAACCAAGGAACCGAAATTCTCACATAATAAAACGTCTCTCCTCTGATCGGAAGATAAACGATGCCAATCCATCTCTTGACTTCGGAGAAGAAGTAATGCACCGTCTCCAAATGCTCTTTGTCGGAATAGAGGAACCTTCTCGACTGCCGCCAGCGAAGAACGCTCGTTAGAGACATTCTGCGAAATGAATTTTATCTCGCCATTTGACGAACGGGCTGCCACTTATTTTTGTTTCCGCAAACGAAGCTGAAAGGAATTTGTACATGCAGCAGTGTATGTTCGCTCCCTTGCTTGTCAGTAGTATATGTTTATTTGCTTGCCTGTAGGTAGTCTATGTTTGTCTGCTTGCTTGTTAATGTTCTATGTTTGTTCGCTTGCTTGTCAGTAATCTATGTTTGTCTATTTGTCTGTCGGTAGTCTATGCTTGCTTTTTTGCTTGTCAGTAGTCTGTTTGTTTGCTTGCTTGCAGCAGTCTTTGTTTGCTTGCTTGCCGGTAGTCTATGTTTTTTTACTTGCTTGTCGGTAGTCTGTTTGTTTACTTGCTTGTCGGTAGTCTATGCTTGCCTTTTTGCTTGCCAGTAGTCGATGAATGTTTGCATGCTTGTCACTAGTTACGTTTGTTTTTTGCTTCTTAGTAGTGTATGTTTGTTCGCTTGTTTGTCAGTTATCTGATTGTTTTCTTGCATGTCAGTAGTCTATGTTTGTTTACTTGCTTGTCGGTAGTCTGTGTTTGCTCGCTTGTCTGTCCTTCTGTCAGGCAAGTAAAAGTGGATTAAAATCTGATATAAATCCGGATCAAGTGTTCATACAAGATTTTTTGGGGGAACTGGAAGTGTTGGTTGTCGAAAAAATTTATCATCAACCACGGAAATACGCTCGGAGTGCAAGTTTAGGTGATGATGTCTAATCTTTTCAAGGGTGAAAATATTTCTATGATATTTTCATGACTTCCACTTGAAGCGGTAAAATAGTTCTCTGCCATTAAACTGACTTATCTTTGTCGATCACTTCCCTTTTCATGACTCTTCCGTTGAATGCTGAACTAAAGCTGAAGTCGGTCATGGTTTGGTGACCACAAAGAACATTTTACATTGGGTATAAGGTCATAATCATCACCATCACCGTTTTCACGGGTTTTACTGCACTACTTAATTTCAGAGCTGTGGTTTCAACTGGTAATCATTTAGAAGGATCTTAGGATTGGTTTTGAAAGCGAAGAATGACGATCAATGCGATCAAAGCCTTAGGAAGTATGTTGGGAGTATCCATTCCTGTCTTCAGAAAGCCTTGAAGAGATGTGTAGTTAAATAAAATCATACCCCACTGCACCAGTATAAACCCGGCAGCAAATAAACTGGATTCCCTGCTATATGCCTACACAATTTCTCTTACAATATTAAAATTCCGTAAGTGTGCACTTGTCCTCTTCAGCACTGCATTCTGGTTCTCTCCTTTTAAACTGACAGGGACCTGCAAGTCGATGATAACAGTAGGGTTTAAATGATTGCCATCTTGATTGTTCCATTGCGGCCAATAATAATAATAATAATAATAATAATAATAATAATAATAATAATAATAATAATAATAGTAAAATTGTACTTAGATAACCGTTTCCTATTGTGTTATTGCAAATGAAAGATACTCGCTGAACTTTACACTGAGGGACAATTGTATTTGCTTTGGTACTTAATACTTTAACTGCCGTGTACAGAGCAATTAGGTATCTGTCAGTTTATCTTACTGAGGAGCAGCAACGATGTCAAATAGAAAGAAATTGACAGACATTCCAAATATTGTGTGTACATTCTTCGGTGTATTATATCCTGACACAGTAGTAGAATTCAGGCTTGGTTCCTAGTAAAAGTACGCGTACTTAAATACAAAGTTTTGAGTATTGTACGTAGTTGATATTCTAAAAATCAATGTACTTGTACTTGGGACAAAAGTACCTGAAAAATAAAGTACTTTTAGGTAATTTTCAAGTGCAGTACAGTAATAATTAAGCAGAAACTTCAGCAAAATCAATTATATGATATAACTGCTTTTATTATGAATAAGCACATAAGACATTTTACTTAAATTAGTGTAAAAAGTATGTAAATAAGAAGCTTTCGCAGGAAAAGGTGAAAGGAAAAATCGAAGGCGCTGAGCTTTCGTCTTCGTTTCAAGACCTGATCAGGTCTTGACATAAAGACGAAAGCTCAGGGCCTTCGATCTTTCTTTCCACCTTTTCCTGAGAAAGCTTCTTATATTTGCCACGGTGGCATTAGAGTATAGGATGAAAGAGCATGTATGTAAGGTATTAAGTACTAAGAGTAATAATATTAAATTTACATTAATTATAGCTTCTGATGTACAGCAGTAGTGGTAGACGAGGGGTTCTTAACATTTTAATGACTCCAGACCCCAGTGAATTGCCCAAATGCCCAATATGGTTCCATACCTCCTTTGCGTAAGTTTATTTGTTGACAATATAACTTAATATACTTAGTTATAATACATACTTTAGGTATGAACCGCTAGGAATCGAACATATAAGAGAATCAAAAGCAATTATATATTTTTATATATTTGATTTACAAAATGTACCCATGTAGCTATACATTGATACATTAAAATCAAATATATACAAATAGCCAGAGATCCTATACCCCCAGCATGAGTGGATACTCCATGTTTAGACCCTCTGTATTTAACTATCTGGCAACTCTCGTGCCATAGGTGCCCGATGTATGTTCAGTGGTTCCCTTCTGCATTATCTATAGATCCGTCTTTCATTTCATGTATCATCCTTTGAATTAACCTAGTTTAATTTTGTGATAAAATTGTGAACTTAAATTTTATCACAAAATTAAACTATGTTAATTTAACAAAATACATGAACTGAAAGATGGGACTCGCACCAACGGACAACTCACAAAAGGATATAACTTTAAAACAATTGATAACGAGGTTCCAAATGCACACAATGCCAAGACTGGAAAAAGAAAAAAAAAAAAAAAAAAGGAAAAAATCCCATGCCCTCAGTCTCCAGGATCCCATCAGTCTGAAAGTCTCACTAAAACCTCATTGTGCAACAGCAACATATCTCATTCGATTTCTACAATATCGATATTCACATGAACTACAATATTTCATATGTCCAAAATCGCATTCATTGCTTAAATCTACGTAGAGATATTGATCAAATCGCATTTCATAGTGTAACAAAGGCAACCAAGACCACGGTGGTCTTGACTCTTGAAGCAACTATCCCTGTTTTTACCTCAATAAATTGTCGCTTCGACCAAGTGTTGCCAGGTGCAGGGAAATTTCCCTGTTTTAGGGAAATTATGACCCTTAAAGAGAAGAAAGTATATTTTCATATGGAATCTAGGGAAATTTTACTAAGAATGTAACATTTTACCCTTCGTAAACATGGAAGACAAATTTTTGTCCATGGTGTATGGCTAAATTTCATTATTTACTCTGACGAAAAATATAAAACAATGACAACTATTGTATTGAATTAATGCTATGCTTTTCATAAGAGTGAAAATTTCCCTTAAGAATAGGAGGGGCTTCCTCGGCTCCGCCGTTTGTACTTTCCTTGCATGTCCGTCCAGGACATTGTTTGGTTGTGCATTCAGTTAACAGCTACTTTACATAATTCTGACGTTATTAAAACTATGACGTTTTCACATATTCTAAGCCAATAAGATCCGCCTGTTTTGAGAATGTTCGAATATCCTTACATCTTTCACTCAGACCTCGATCAGTGTTTCAGTGACAACAAACCCTATAATAATGGAGTCCAGCAGTGGTGCCGACACACCTCCAGCTAAAGGTAAATGTACACAGACATATGAACATAAAGTATATCTTAGTTTTACCGGACCACTGAGCTGATTAACAGCTCTCCTAGGACTGGTCCGAAGGATTAGATATTATTACGAGGCTAGGAACCAATTGGTCACCTAGCAACGGGACCTACAGCTTATTGTGGGATCCGAACCACATTATATCGAGAAATGAACTTCTATCACCAGAAATAAATTTCTCTGATTCCTCGTTGGCCGAGAGACATATGAACAAAAATATAAGAAAGCATATGGGAAAGTAATCCAACTTCAAGATAAAACTAGCTCAGAATGAATGATAGGATGTAGTACAAGACGCAGGACGAATAACATATAAGTAAGTCTAAGGAGTATTTTTATATGCACATTAATTATTATAGACTTACCCGGTATGCATAGGGAAATTCTGATGGCAAGTCTAGGGATATTTGGCTGGACGACCTGGCAAACACTGTTTCGACCGGTTTGCGTGACGTCACAAAAATCACATGCACGAATGAGTCCCAAATTCGTCGCTAGAGCAGGACTACCTTGTCATTACTACATCGTGGGTAGGAGTAACTTAACCCTTAGTGGACTTTAAGTTGGAGTTCTTACAAAATGGGGGAAAAATTACAAATAAAATAACCTCTTCGGTATTAGCTTAAAACTGAACTTCTTAATCAATCTAATCACTCTTATTATCCATATGTCTATTATGAGTTCATGTGCTTCAGCATCAGTAGCTTTGCTCTTTACATTTCGAATAAATCTCAACAATCCTAGAGTCATTCAAGTTCAGCTGGTGTGCATTTTTCCAGAGGCAGTTCGTCCTTCTTTCGAAGGAAGTAAAAGTCAAGGCTCTCTCGCTTGAGACTATTTCTGCATTCATTTTTGATAAGATTTGCAGCACTGAATAAACGGGCTGGCAGTGATACAAATCATGCAATCATTCATGACAGCGTTACTGTCTCACCACTGGTAGTGGTATACCGTTCATAAAAATTCAGATATCATTGATAAGTAGAGTTTTTACTGGGGATTAAAACATTTAGGATAATGGCTGATGAGTAATAATCGAGAATTCCCTCGATTTTCAGTTCCCAAAAGTATTCCCCGTGCGTACTTCTCAAACGTCCCTGGAATTACGTCCAAGTGAATAAGGATGTTTCTCAATTTAACCCAAGTAGGCGAGATTCTATTAATAGCGCTTTCCTTCGAAGGGTCAGCACTTCAAAATTTAAATCGAGGTATGTAATGTTGTGTATTGGGTCTGGCTCTGCCTCATGTACCTGTGGTAACTACGATCACCAGTCATGTATATTTTATTTATTTTTCAGTTTAAAAAGATTTTATGTTAAATTCGCCTAAAATTTTATGACGTATGTCAGATTTTGCAATTATAATTAATACATTTCAGATTCCTACTAAATTTTGATACTGACACCCCAACAGTCCTGCAAATGGAATGTAAAAAGTTAAGAGACGAAAATAATATTTCATTTCATTGCATCCAAATCCAAACGTGTCCAGATAAGCTCTGGGGCCGCATACTCAAAACAGGCCTTACGCCAAAGGTGCCTGTTGACAAACGACGCCTTTCCCAACGGCTCGCCGAAGGCGGAATCGTATACGCAAAGATTTTCAAAGGCGCCCTTGACGTGCCTTTGCACGAAAAGGCTGCCTTTTTGACAAAGGCGCTATTGGATAGTCCAGCCAATCAAATCGCCCATATCTTAGCTGCCTAGAGAATGAGAACCAATCAGGATACAGCAGCTTATCAACTGATTGTTGATGGCAGAGCAATTAAGGAGCGTCAGAGAGCGACACGATGGACTCTGTGGCTAAGAAAAGGAAGCAACCTCCCTTCACTGAAGCAGAGTTGTAAATAATGTTGACAGAAGTGGTGAACAGGTAGGCGGCAATAGTTGGAAGCTTCTCAGAGCTGTGACAAGGAATTTGAGGGATGCTGCATGACAAGAGGTGACAGCATCCAAAAACTGAAAGGATGTTAAGAAAAAATTCAAGGGTTATCGCTCTGATGTAAAAAAAGAAAATGGGGGTTAGATCTCTCTGGTACTATCCCGCGGCGGCCTAGACTATGGCAGTTGCGGTTTTCTATGCAGTTTTACCTCCTGAACAAGAATTTTAAGTAATATTCATTCGGACGACTGTAATTAACCACCGGGGGCCAGTACTAAACACGGCGAAATACATTGGACGCCCAACCCCTAGCGGATGTCGTATCCGCTGTTACGTTCCTTGCAGTCCGTGCGGAACTATTCTGTAGAATTACCGCATAAGTTAGCCTAATTTAGCATAGACTAATTTCCATACATACCTAGATTGAAGCGAGTTTTAGCTAGGCCTTGACTTATGTTGTACTGATAACTTCATGCTAGTTATGATATATGCCTAGTAAATGTTAGGCTATGCAAAAGTATCCAGTGATATTGCATGGAAATAGGCTAAATGTTTTAGACTAAGCTGTGATGATAAGCCTAGGTCTGTGGGTATTAGCTATTGCATAAGTTGCCAATATGCCTTGACTAATCAGATCATTTTAAAAATTTATTTTACATAATCCTAAGACATTTTTCTTGTATGGTATTTCTGCCGCAAATGATTGTTAACTATTTAATCATAGGTTAGGTTAGGGTAAAAAGTTAGGGAGCTTTTGAATAATAGCAGACCCACATGAACCTGGGACGTGTTCAAAAGGATAAAACTGGGGTTCGTATTGTTAAAAAGGTCTTAACTACAAGACCGATTCTTAACCTAGCCTAACCTTAACCTAACCTAACATGTCTAGTTGTGACTCAAGTAGATTGTTATGTACTCTTATCTGTGGCATTAGTGTCACTTTTTTTTTGATGAAGTCATTGATCATAATTACTGTCAATAATTACACAATTAAATTACATTGATGTTTCTTTTCCAGAGTTATTGTAGTAGCTAATTTCTGTATTATTATCTTTTTAGGTGGTGGTCCTCATGAAATTTTCGCTCTGAAACCTTCAGAGGAAGCTTTAGTAAGATTGGGCCTACTGAAGCAAGAAGCAGTTGAGGGGTTGGTAGATATTGATGACAGTGAGGAGTCTGAGGACCCAGCTTCAGCTTCTGATATTTTTCAGGATATATTGTCTAATCAAAAAGAATTAAATGAAAGTGTAAAAGAATTAAATGGAAGTGTAAGGGTAATGACTGACAGTATGGTAACAATGACTGATATCCTTAAGAAACAATAACCATAATTTTTTTTTAAGTGGTAGTACTTGTAATATAGTCTAGTAAATTTTTGTTTTCACCATGCCTTATATGTTCCTATACCATGGGTGCCCATAATGTGATAAATGTCATATACCTCTTCATTATTGAGATTAGTTTTTTTGTTTAAGAGTAATGTGATATACTACCTCATCGTCTTATGCTAATCACTCCATTATTTAATGAGGTTTATTTTTTTGTTTTTCCTCCATCTACTCTATTATATCGTGCTACTTGTGATCTCGTGTTATTGTGATAAGTTCAGTACAGTTTTTGTTTATTTACAATGCTATTTCATGTTATTTCTCTATTGCGGCTATAATGCATGTTTTCTTATTTATAATAGTATAAAATGATAAGTCTGTGGTCTCAGTTACCTACCTTTACTTTAGTATGTTATTTCTTTCCTGCAGATAATGTACTATGTGATACACTGATATTTCTATTATTAAAGGTCATTCAGTGATACAGCAACCTATTTGTATCTAGGTAATATGAACATCAAATTCATTTATTTCATAACTAATTTGTATCTAGGTGGCATTTGTGACACTATATGTAGCACTGTACTTATCTCGGACCACCTTAACCTATGTTGAATGTGTCTTGTGAGTACTACCTGAAGAGAAGTGATAAGGCAGGGAAATTGCATTCATATATTTGCACCTTTGCATATAGTACATAGTATAAAGATATATTTTCTGTATTGAGATTTATTAAACAAGACTTCAAAAAAATATATTATTTTTCTAGCATTGATTATACATGAACATTTTATAAGATATATGATAACTAAAGGTCAAAACAACCAGATTATAATATAGGAATTTTAGATTGTATATATAAAATAATTTTAAATGCTACACATCCAATAACTTGAAATCTAACGTCTGTAGAGGAAAATCACACCATTACAAAGGAATTAGTGTAACTTGCAAAATAAACCTATATTAGAAATAAAGAACAGTACAAGGAGAAACTAAACATAGTTTTGAATCACAAAACTATGTATAACGGCGTTAATTGACGTATACAAGAGGTATGAGACATCCTCTTATTTGTTGCCATTCCCAAAGTTGCCTTTTCCCACCTCAAAGGCTCCTCTAACCAGCCCTGGCGCAAAGGCTCTCACGGCGCCATATTTCCAAGATGGCGGCGCACACTCTGTGTTTTGAGTATGAACCTTTCGAGTAACTGCCGATAGGAACGGCGCCTTTGGAAGTTTTGAGTATGTGGCCCCTGATTTCTAGCCACAGGCAAAGGACTTATATCATATAGGTGTCCTCAAGCCTCTGTCAACGCTGGAAGAGATTAATGAATAACATGGTGGTCAGTCGACTTGAGTGGGTAGTAACTGAGGTGGTGTGAAATGGACATGTAAAAATATTAGATACCTGTTGAAAAGTACTTAAGTACATTGTTAAGTACTTCTTAAGTACTAAGCAAATCTTCTGTATTGGAACCCAACCCTGGTAGAATTAAAAACTACCAATTCCTTCGTGAATTCTATCAGTTATTTTAAGAAACCTGATTCACAAGAAACCATTACTGACAGAAATCGACTTGACATAACCTGCAGAAGGCCTGAGTGTAAATTATCGTAGAGACATGGGCACCAAAAGACGTTAATCTGAAACGTTATCAAAGACGCTGATCCTAAACACTTTGATGGTATCGGACAACTGGTTCCTTGTCGGGTCATCTCTTCCAAGGACTCTAGAGAGACCTTGATCTCTTCTCCCTCGGCGCTTCTAGGATATATGCGACATTTTCGTAAGAATTCATAACGTGGGCATTCTAAACAAATACTGGGACACCGGTCGGTAATACTGTGATTTGGGAAGACGCTTTTAAACATTATTGACGCCTTGCGTGTTTCTCAAGAGGGTATGTTTTTAATCTTATGTCGGGTACACAACTTTTCCTGTAATGTCATCTTGACTTTAGGCTAAAAAAATCCAGAGATTCATAAACACGACACTATTGCGAAACGTAGTAATCGAGGCAGGTTGAAAATAGAACTTTCGCTCCCCCTTGGAGGAATAATAGTAAACTATTATTATTCCAAGACTCTCCCGCTGTTACGGACACCGAGGTCCGCTACAGGTTCTTTATTATAATAAACAAAAAGGATTCAACACCAACAGTTGAAACTTGGGATACAAATATAGAAAGAAACTCAAAGAGCACAGAAGTTTATTTACAAGCTTACTAACAAAGATAAATGCAGAATGGTTTTTCGTATTTACATAACAAAAGTAAAATCTTACAATAGGGATGGGCAAGTACCACAAATTTCGTTACAGGTAAAACCGGTAAAAAAATTAACGGTTACCGGTACTTTACTGAATAAATGTATTTCACTAGCAAGGCGATCGTGAGTGGTATATTGGACTGTTGCTAAAATGGTATTCCCGGCAATGCAAGTTAGGTAAATAGTAAGATGGTGTCGAGTTAATGACGTGTTGTGGTTACTAATGTGTTCAGCGATTCCACCAATTATTCCATTAGTGATAATGGTAACTCAGGGATAGTCTATATTAAAAGTGTGTGTTTGATCATATGCATTTATATGCAAGTGATTTTGTGTGTGTGTGTGTGTGTATATATATATATATATATATATATATATATATATATATATATATATATATATATATATATAATTTGCCCTATTCGGCATTTCCCCTATGAGGGGGTTGCCAGACACGACAAAAACTGAGCGACACTCACTGCCTGATTCACACTGTCACCGCTTATTGAATGATAAACTCAAAAGGGTCAGACCTTCCACAACCAATCAGCACATAGTGAGAGGCATTTTTACCATTTCTTAATTAACAGCAATAACGGTAATGTACCATGAACCCTATAATCGGAAAAACCGGTACTTGCCCGTCCCTATCTTACAATATGTGGACAGTTTTGCAGCTGTCGAAAATCAGTGCTCGAAGTGACGGCTTCATAAAAGGAAACAGCAATTCTTGAGACGGTTTCTTGGCTTCGTGCTGCAGAAAGCAATGTCTATTCTCGACGCTCGAAGGGCAGGTTACTCCTCAAAACCACTTGAAGGACGTTTCTTCTCTGAAGGGTTGCTCAACGTTGGAATCTCTCTGTCTCTCTCCGACTGTGGACGACTTGACTCGTTTCCGATCACACTCTCTTGTGCGTCTTCTTCCTCTCTTATCCTTCGTCACTTCCTTCTTCTCTTATCTCTCTCTGATGATCTGTTTTTTTCTACTTCCTCAGGGCATATAGATATATTAAGTATATTAAATAGAATATATGTATATAGTATTAGATATATATATATATAATATACAATATATATAATATATAATATATAGATATTATATATATATATATATATATATATATATACAGTGATCTGGGGGGGCGGGAATGAAAAGGGCGGAGCCTACCAGCAAACATCACAGACTCCCGAGTCGACAGGAACTCTAGAAGGATCTCGAAGAAATGTTGCCTCATAAAACGCGGCGTTTCTAACAACGCGACATCGCCTGTTGAGTTCCACAACACACTTGGGGATTCTCGAACAATCATGAGAACAGGAGCCTCCAACACATGTGCGAATGCCTCCTTGCTGCAGACTCTCTCGAAGATGCATTTTTCCTTTCCTTTAATATATAATTTCTTGCTATAAAGCGATTATCATGACATGTTCTCCCAAAAGAAAAAAAATTAAATCAACTGATTTTATTATTATTTTTTCTTTTAAAGAAACAAGAATCAAACAGCAAGGGAACAATTCTGCATAAAGCTTTGACTCAGTTAAACAGGCACACTTCTCCAATCATTTACCCAACCGTGCAAACACAGAAAACGGTCATCAGGCTACTCATTCTGAAAAATCTCTAGAGAGGCTATCAGCGATAACATTATCCTTTCCCCTTATATGAACTATCTTCAGGTTATGGTCTTGTAATTCTAAACTCCAACGCATTAGACTTTTATTCTTATTCTTAAACCTCTCCAAATAAACTAACGGATTATGATCAGTAATTCAGTATACACAGTTAAAACAGAACTACTACGTGCATAAATCTCAAAGTGTTGCAAGGCTGTAACTAAACCAAACCTTTCCTTTTCAATAGTGGAATAGTTCTGTTGCGCTTTATTCAGTTTCATTTGAATAATAGGCAACTGGGAGTTTCATTCCATTCACTTTTTGTAACAAAACCCCTCCTACGCCAATATCACTGGCATCAATCGCTAAATTAAATTCCTTACCAAAATCATGTAATAATAGAACTGGCTCGTGAATCATTATAGCCTTTAACGAAACCATTCCGAGAAATCTCATGGTCTGTTTTTTAGTTGATGGGATTGGGAAATTCACGATAGCTTGTATGTTCCGATCCTTTGGACAGATTTTACCAAGACATACTTTATGTCCTAGATAAGTAATAGAGGCTTTCCTAAATTCGCATTTCCTTAGATTAAGAACGAGATTGGCTTTGGTAAGGGCTTCCAAGACTCTTTCTAAAGTCCTTACATGATCCTCCCGAGTCTCTGAAAATATCACATCATCTAAGTACATGACACAGTTGTTGATGCCATTTAAAACTTTATTCATTAACCTTTGGAAGGTACTGGCTGCGTTCTTCAAGCCAAAAGCCATAACTTAGGGCATGAAACTACCAAATGGCGTTATAAAGGTGGATATTTTCCGGGCTCGTTCACTTAAAGGTATTTGCCCAATAACCTTTAGCCAAATCAAGCTTTGAGATGAATTTGGAATTTCCGAATTATCTAAGCAATCATCAATCCTGGGTAAGGGAAAATTACTTTGCTTAGTTACACTGTTTATCTTCCGGAAATCAATGCACAATCGATCTGATCCATCTTCCTATTTAACCAGAACTACTGGGGAATTCCATTCACTCTCGATAGGTACTATCAAATCATTATCTAGCATGTCACTAATTTCCTTCCTCACAGATTCTACCTTTTCGGGCTCAGACGATAAGGACTTTGCCTAATGGGTTTCGTGTCTTACAACTCAATATCATGTTCTAAAACGTTGGTTAGGCCTAGTTTGTTAAAAACTTCGAAATTCTTAAGCACCTCAGAGTTTTTCTAAAAACTAATTTCTTTTTGAGACACCGTTACATGCAGCCACTTTGCTCTACGGTACGCTTACCCATATCTATTAAATGATATAGATTTCCCCTCTTCTCTAAAACTGAAAAAGGACCTTTGAACTTATAAGATAAAGAGGAACCTTATTTCGGGACTAGTACTAAAACTTTATATCCCACACAAAAACGTCTCTCCTTCGCTCTTAGATCATCTAAGTTTCCGTTCAGTCTCCCCTTGACTTCCACTCTCGTTCTCCTTCGCTAGTTGCCAAGGATCTCTTAAATTGTTTTTATAATACTCTAGATTAGTTATGTAGTCCTCACTACCTTCTTTAAGTATTAAATTACATTTTAACATTTCCAAAGGACCTTTAGCAGTGTGACCGAAAACCAGCTTGAAAGGAATAAATCCTGTAGTGTCGTTCGGTGCCAACCTTAAAGCTAACAGAACAAAAGGTAACTTTTCTTCCCAATCATATTCAAAGTTGCTACACAGTTTTCGTAAACAACTCTTCAACGTTTGGTGAAACCGCTCCACAATGCCTTGTGATTCGGGGTGATAAGGTGTGGAAGTTACGAGTTTAATGCCTAACTCTTTCATTCTATCCCTGAAAAATTTGGATACAAAATTACTACCATTATCACTCTGTATAGTACAAGGCAGACCAAACTTAGAAAAATAATCTAACAATCTTTTAACTACAGTCCTCGCGTTGCAGTTTTTTACGGGTATCGCCTCTGGATAGCGAGTAAGTCTATCAATGATTGTCAACAGATATATACTCCCTCCCTTACTTCTAGGCAAAGGTCCGACCATATCGATAACTATATTCTCAAAAGGTTCGCCTACTGAAGGAATATTACACAATGGAGCTCTGGGAATTACTTGATTCGCTTTCCCGGCAATTTGGCATTCATGACAGCTTAAAAAATACCTCTTTACATCACTTCTCATTTTAGGCCAAATGTACGCCCTACTAATACAACTGAAAGTTTTATTTACTCCCAAATGTCCTTGCTCATCATGTGCTAACTTCAAAACTAGTTCACGAAGCTTCCTAGGAACCACTAATTGTTCGGCGATTTCCTCTTTACTACCTGACTTAGGACGAACATAACGACACAAAACTTCGTCTTTCAAATAAAACGATTCCTTACACACATTATCGAGATCATCATCCAGCTCACATTCAAACATTCGGGTCAGTGTCTCATCCTCTCTCTGAAACTTGACTAGCTCATCCTTATTCAAAAGGTTAGTGCCTAATTCATCACAGTAACTATTACTTGATTCCACTACATCGACTACGTTACTCTCGACAGCTACACCTTCCCCTTGGCTATCACTGTCAACACCGATAGAGTCAGGTCTCTCAGCCACACTCACGCCAAGATCAACCTCGCCACCTCTATCACACTCGTTCGAATCCACGAACAAATTATGACCATAGTCTATGACTGTATCTAAACCTGACCTTATTACTACCATTTCAGGCACTGGAATCTCACTCACAACAGGATTCACATTCTTGGATAAAGCCAAGTCATTACCGACAATAATGTCAACACCATCAATGGGCAAACTGTCAACAACTGCTAGTTTCACTTCTCCTGACACTACCTGACTTCCTAAGTTTAACTTCAACAAAGGACAAAGAACACAAGTGTTCAGAAATCCACCTAACATGACTTTTTCTTCCATATTGATTTCTGACCTGTTTGGCACACTCTCTCTCCTAATTAGTGAGACAGCAGCTCCTGTGTCTCGAAGCAAGACTACTTCTCTCGAATCTCCTCCTCCAAGAGAGGAAACTACACCTGGCAGAAATTCACCAAAAAATTTCCTAGTTTCTCTCATCACATCATTCCTACTTGACGAAAGGTTAACTAGAGACACTGATTTCTTAACGTCCTTCCTTTCTACTTACTGCACAATTTCTCGCTAAATGCCCTTTCCCATTACATCGGAAACAAGTTAATTCTGAGCCACTGAATGCCACTTTATTCTTACAAACCTTAGACGTATGGCCAGGTTTTCCGCATGCATAACAGTAATTGTCACTTTTACTCGCATTGCTATTACTAAAACTGAAAACTGTACTGCTTTGTACCCTACCAGATGAAGGATCATTTCGCTTCTTGCTGACACTTAAATTATGAGTCAAACTATATTCGTCTGCTAACCTAGTTGCTCCTGCAAAAGATACTTCTCGCCTATCTTCTATATAAAGCTTAATCTCAGGGGATACGTCATCTTTGAAGTTTTCTAGCAATACTAAGTTCTTTAGACCATCAACATCATCAACTTTAGCAGAAGTTAACCAATAAAAAAACAGCCTTTCTAACTTCTTGCAGTATTCTACATACGTAATATTCTCGTCCCTTCTCAAACTTCTAAATTTCTTACGTTACGCCTTGGATACTGAGCAGTAAGCGCTAAGAACAGTTTCTTTCACGATATCATAATAATCACATTCCTCCTTAGACATGCAACTATACACAGTAAGTGCCCTACCACTCAAAGCTGACTGTAAATAAAAAGTCCACATTTCTTTAGGAGAACCTGCTCTTTCCATTAACTTCTCAAAACACATGAAATATTTCGTTACATCTTCCTCATCAAACTTAGGTACTAATTTCAGCATTGCACTCATGCCTAAACCATCAGCTTCATTTTCGTTCTTGCCTGTCTGACTGCTAAGAGTACTTTGCCTTAACTGAGTGATTTCCAATTCATGCTTACGTTCTTTCTCTCTTTCTTCCTGCTGCATTGCCAACATTTCTCTCTCTTGCTCAAGCTGCATTTTCATTACTTCTCTCTCTTGCTGCATTTTCATTACTTCTCTCTCTTGTTGCATTTTCATTACTTCTCTCTCTTGCTGCATTTTCATTACTTCTCTCTCTTGTTGCATTTTCATTACTTCTCTCTCTTGCTGCATTTTCATTACTTCTCTCTCTTGTTGCATTTTCATTACTTCTCTCTCTTGCTGTATTTTCATTTCTCTCATACTTTTCTCTTTCTTTCCTTTCAACATACACAGAGATCATTCCCCTCCAGACCCAGATATATTGTCTACATAGTTTGGGAAAATATATGGCAAAGAAAGAAATGTGATTAATACGAAAGTCAAGACCCAAAACAAATAATAATTAAAGGAGAATAAAATAAATATCCAGAATATGATTGTAATAAAGACAATTTCGAAGCCTACATCTTTGAAATTAAAATTGTTACAAATACTACTGGGAGACCACTTAGCCAAATTTACGGGTTGCTCCAGGAGCAAGAGCCGGTGGAAGCCCAAGGCTGGCCCAGTCTTTAAAACGAAAAAAAAAAGCGATTGATTTTAAGCTTCTCTCCCCAAAAGTAGTTAGAAAACTGGAAACATAGTTACTTGACGGGCTAAACCATTACCATGAAATGAAACTGAATAATTTCTAAAAAATTCCCTAAATTACACACCCCCCCCCCCCAATCCTAATGGTCTTAAGATCGAAACTCTGTAGGACAATAACATGTCGAGACTGAATATGAAGAGGTGTTGTCTAAGAGGAAAATGAAAAGGAAAAGTGCCTAGAGGAATCACTGGCAAAAGTGTTTCGAGAAACCAAAATTCCTGAAGAACAACACTGCAAAGAGAAACGAAAAACGTTTATGTGAAAATAAGTCAATACACATTGGTGTCAGACTGCTAAAATCCTTAGAATTATTTCAATACAAATAATAAAGAATCTCCGACCTAAGCCCTAGTCACAGAATAGCCAGATAGTAAATGAAGAATTAGACATAATAGGTATCACAGAAACATAGATACAAGAGGCAACAAGAGACTTTCTAGGAGAGTACCAAATAGCAGGATATAAATTGTTCAAAAAAAGATAGATCAATAAAAAAGGAGTAGACGTTATGTTATATGCCAAGGACCACCTCAATCCAATAGTGTAAAATTACAACCATGCAAGAAGTAATCGGCATCAATATAAGCAGTCTACGGAAGTAGATAACTTTAATGCTAGTGTACAGACATCCCCGCCAACCACAAATGTCCGACGAGGAGCTGTATGCACTTCTAGGACAAGAAATAAACCACAAACTGCATAATAATGGGAGATTTCAATGCAGCAGTACACTGGGACACTATGATCTCCACATCAAACTCAGAAGGAAAGAGACTTAGAATTTATCAAAAATGAATTCCTCCACCAATGGTTGACAAACCTACTAGAGGAAACAACATACTAGACATCGTCCTATCAACAGAAGATTATCTAATGTCTGACCTTTCAGTAGGTGCAAATCTAGGCAAAAGAGACTGTAAAATTATTACATTTATCATCAATATTCACCATAAAAAAGAGAAGAAGATACTAAAGAGATTAGACTACAGTCGAGGAGACCTAAAAAACTAAAGGAGTATGTTAAAAATCTAGAGTGCGACAAGAATACAGACATAGATAAGTACTGGGAAGCCTTTCTATAAGAATACACAGAAAAACACTCCAGATGTATACCATAAAAGCAAATACTAACAAACGGCAACCCTCAGCCTAAGTGGTTCAACAGAGAAATTAAAAATAAAAGAAGAGAAAGAGATAGATTTCACAAATCAATGAGTCCACACCCAACGCCAAAAGAAGCAAGCAGACATAAAGAGCTCTATAGAATGGTGGTCAAATTAGTAAGAAATGCAAAGATAAATGAGAATAAGAGAGTTGCATCAGTTTGTAAAAAAAAAAAAAATCTTTGTGCATGTGAATAGTAAGAAGCCAATAAAAACAGCGTATAGGTCCTTTAAGAGACAATAGACGAAACAGTGAGCTCAGACTTGGAAAAGCAGTTATCAAAACTGAAGACACTACCTCAATTCCCGAACCAGCTATAAAATATGAAAGGGCAGAATTGCTTGACAAAATAATATTTTCAGAAGACATTAAAAGCAAGATAGAAAAGCTAAACAAGTTCCAGACAAAACAGATCCTACCTATCAAACCTCTTGGAGTTTTCCATAACATGCTTAGTATTTACGACAGTAGTAGAGCAATAGGTATACTCTACGTACTTACATTTCCAAAAGGCCTTTGACAAAGTTCCACAAAAGAAACTAATGACAAACGTTAGAGCTTTAGGAATTGTAGGAGAAATTGCACTGGATCGAAGACCGACTATGTCGTAATGTACGGTGAAAAATCTGAATGGGCAGATGTGACAAGTAAAGTTCCAAGGGGGGTGTCGTTAGCCGCTCTTGTTTTTTATTTACATTAATGACACTGACGTAGGGTTACCTAGCAGGATAGTTAAATTTGCAGACGACACCAAACTAGGTGTAAATGCAGCAGACCCAAATACACTGGAAAGTTTAAGAAATTATCAAAGGAAAATAGGAGTGGATAAAAAGATGGGAAATGCCTTTTAACCTGGATAAATGTATAGTGCTACAAATAGGAACAAACAACCCTCATGCCAACTACATGCTGCTTGGGAATGACATAAATAGTGTAGAACAAGAAGAGGACCTAGGAGTCATTATTAACAGACTTAGAATCTACAAAACAGTTCATAAAAGCTGAAAGTAGGGCACAGAAACTAGTGTGATACATAAAGAGGCAGTTCAAATACAGAAAAAAAGGAAACTGTGGGGCAGCTCTACACTTCAATAGATAGACCTAATCTTGAATATGCAGTACAGCTTTGGTCACCAACACTAAGAAAGGTCATAAATAAACTAGAAGGGGTCCAAGCTGTTGAGTAATAAACTCAAGATAAATAATTCTATACGTGTTTATTTAAGTTTAGCATTTATTTCTATTACATTGTCTGTGATTTGCCACTGGCGCCTCTGTTGGTGAAAATTGTAACTGTTGTTGTTCAGAGAAGAGGAAGCAGTAAAAATGGCGTTGTAGCCTGTGAAACTATTATCTGCATTTTACTCAAGCATCCTCCCATATATTACCCATTTTTCCGCCGTCATGCATTCTTCGTCTCAACACAAGCAAGAGCCACAAAGTTAATTCCATCCATCAGGCAAATAGGTTACCGAAGACGACTAGAGAACCTGAACATGTATGAATTAGAAATATGACGATTGCAAGGATAGCTAACAGAAACATTCAGAACATAGAAAAGCATAACCAAAGTAGACAGTAACCTCTTCACATTAAACGAAAACCAGACAAGAAATAATGGATGGAAACTAGAAATGAAGAGATACAACACATCTTATGGTGGGAACTTCTTTACACAAAAGATATGTGACACATGGAATAAACTGCTACCAGAAGTTCTAAACAGAAACAGTGTGGAAGAGTTTAAAAGAAAGCTAGACAAAATCATTAGGACACTGTGAATGAATAGCAAAACCCTACAGATAAGTGAGCACATGATGTCTCCTCGGATGGACTAATAAGTCTTTGAAGTTATCCTAATCCTTGTAACTCCTTGCAACTCACCATTTCCCCCTTTCTCCTCCCTAACACCCTTTCTACTCACTCTCTCTCACTTCCCCTCCATCTCTCCAACCCTCCCTCACTTATCCCTCTTCCTCCTCTCTAACACCCCCTCTACCCCCTCTTTCTCACACTTCTCTCTCTCTCTCTCTCTCTCTCTCTCTCTCTCTCTCTCTCTCTCTCTCTCTCTCTCTCTCTCTCTCATAGATATATTAGAAGGATATAATCCTTCAAACTGGAACAAATCAACAGAAAACATCTTAAAAATAATTGAAGAAGTTCCAAATAAAATCCAAGTGGTCAAGAGACTCATAAAGAAAATATACATAAACCAACATATTCCGGCAAAGAAAATGAATAAGGTGAACATTGTGAATATCCTAATTGATGCATTAGGAAAAAGAATGCCAAAAACATGCAAACTGTGTAAGGTGTGGTATAGCATAGTTAATCCACAAAACCTGATTAGAAAATGCTCTGCATGCAACATTCCGACACATCCACAATGTGCTGAGGTAATGCAAGATATGAGAAAAGATACCAGAATATTTTGCTCAACATGTCTATCATGGATGGACAATGTTATTAAATCAAGATTGAATGTACAAATAATTGAGGATGAAGAAGAAGAGGAAAACGGAAGAGAAGTAAACAAAACTGAAATGACAGAAAAAAATAAGGAAAACAAGGAACAAGATAAAAGTATGGATGCAGAGATACTCATTGATACTACATATGAGGCAATAAAGCAGCATACTTATGAAGAAATAAATTACGATATGACAACACAAAAGAAAATCCCGAAGAGGCTCTACCCAGATCTACACAATGACGGGAAAGAGGAAAAAATAAACAAAAAAGACAAAGTCTGCAACCTTTTGAAAAGAGGGAATTGCAGATTTGGAGAAAGATGTTACTACAAACATCCTAAGGTATGTCACAACTATGAAATATATGGTAAATGTGCATACCTAGATGGCTATGAGGAAGATTGCAGAGATCTACATCCAAAAATATGCAAAAACCTAAAAGAAGAAAAAGGATGTAAGTTCGACAAAAAATGTAAATATATGCACCCTGTAGCCATGAATCAAAATCAAATAAATAATCAATCAAGTAATAAAATCCAAAATAAGAAAGAAACAAATAAAGAGAGGAATAAAGAATATCAGGTAAAAGAAAAAATCAAGCCATCAACGCGATATGCAGTGATGTCAGCAAAACATTTCCAAGCCTCGGCTCCAAGATACAACTCAAGAGATAAGAACTGTATTTATGATGCAAGAGGATATTGCAGATACAGAGAAAATTGCAGATTCAGACACAAAATGAATAATTATGATGAAGGAAGATCAAATATTATGGAAAACTTGGATTTTTTAATGTCAGAATTTCTGGAAATGAAAAAAAGAACAACATACCAGAACAGGAAAGAGACATGGGAAAATCCTTATTATTACCCATATTAAATGAAGGAGAAAACACGCAAACCATCATAGTGATGAATGCACAGGGTTTGAGTAACTCAAAAAGAAAGATAGAGTACTTAGAAGAACTAACCCAAATTGAAAAGAAAATAGATATAATGAATATAAGTGAAACCTGGTATTCCTAAGAGACTGGGAATGATGATCAAATAAAAGAGTTCCAAACATATAGATAAGATAGAAAAAATAGGAATCAAGGGGGAACCGCAATATATGGGAAAGACAAAAAAACAAGGAAAAATATATGAGAAATATAGTAACTAAGAATGTGAACTAATAGAGGTAGAATTTGAATCTGAAAAATTAATGAACATAGTAATATATAGACCCCGTAAGACAAAAGAGTTTGACTTAATAATAAAAAAATTAGATGATGATATATGTAGAAATCACTAGGACTGGACTATTCTCCTATCTGGAGACTTCAACTTTCCTTTCGTAGACTGGAAAGAGCGAAGAGGAGATTGTGATTGTACTTATACATATAAAAAAAGAGAGTAATAGTAGTGCAGAAGATAAGAGGCAATTCGAAAAGCTATTAGATATGCTACTAGAATACAACATTCAACAAATAAATCACCTGCCAACAAGAAAGGAAAATACTTTAGACCTAGTATTTGTGAACGAGATGAATTATGTTAAAGAAATAATAGTTTATAATGCGAGTATTTCAGACCATAATGTCATAGAATTAACAGTCCATTCCAAAGCAAGTGAAAACAGAGATAAGCAAGAAATGAAAAAGTGGGAAGGATATGGAAAATACAACTTCTACAGTAAAAATATAAAATGGTCAGAAATAAATGTAGAATTAAACAAAGATTGGGATAACATTTTTGTAAGCGATGACATAAGGGTAAATACGGAGATATTATATAAAATATTAGAGAAAATAGTGGATAAATATATACCGAAGAAGAAAAGTAAACATCAGTCATGCATACCAAGAGACAGAAGGATCTTGTTCCAGAAAATCAGAAAATGGAAAAAAGGTCTTGCAAAAGAAAAAAATGCATGGAAAGTTATAGAACTAAAAAGTAAGATAGAAAATGCAGAACAAAAGATTATACAATCAAAAGAAAATGAAAAACGGGACTTGGAAGAAAAAACCCTAGTAAATATCAAGCAAAACCCCAAACTATTATTCTCATAAGTGAAAAAGATGAATAAAAGAAGAATAGAAATAGGCCCTCTAAGAATTGAAGGGAGATTAACGAATGAAAAAAAAGGAAATTTGCAACATATTGGCAGAACGATATAAGAGAGAATTCACCCCTAGAATAGATAATGATATAGAAGTAAGGGAAGAAAATAGTGAATATTTAGCTGACATAGATATTAATGAAGCTGATATTGTGCAGGCTATTAATGAAATTAAAAATGGAGCTGCAGCAGGGCCTGACGGTGTTCCTGCTATTTTGTTAAAGAAAGTAGTTCATTCTATCGCAAAGCCACTTGCAATATTATTAAGACAAAGTGTAGATACAGGCATGATTTATGATGAGCACAAATTAGCATATATTACCCCTACATTCAAAAGTGGATCAAGACTAGAGGCAAGTAATTATAGGCCTGTGAGTCTAACATCACATATTATGAAAGTGTATGAAAGGGTAATGAAGGAAAATATTATGAAACATTTGATAAAAAATAATCTGTTTAATATAGGGCAACATGGTTTCGTACCCGGAAAAAGTACACAAACCCAACTGTTAGTCCACCGCGAGAACATATACAAAAATATGAAAAGCGGAAATGAAACAGATGTGGTTTATCTAGACTTTGCAAAAGCTTTTGACAAGGCAGACCATAATATTTTAGCGAAGAAAATTAGAAAACATAATATAGTGGATAAAGTAGGAAGATGGTTAAAAGAATTTTTACAAAACAGAAAACAGATAGCTATTGCAAGCGATGAGAAATCGGATGAAGCCAAGGTAATTCTGGTGTGCCACAAGGTACGGTGTTAGCTGCATTACTGTTTGTTATTATGATTACAGACATAGATAGTAATGCTAAGAACTCGGTAGTGAGTAGTTTCGCCGATGACACAAGAATAAGTAGAGAAATTACTTATGATGAAGATAGGAACGCGCTACAAAGAGACCTTAGCAAAGTATATGATTGGGCAGAGGTAAATAGGATGGTATTTAACTCTGATAAATTTGAATCAATAAACTATGGAGACAGAGAAGGAAAGCTATATGCATATAGGGGACCTAATAATGAGACAATCACAAATAAGGAAGCAGTTAAAGACCTTGGTGTGATGATGAATAGGAACATGTTATGCAATGATCAAATAGCAATTCTATTGGCAAAATGTAAAGCAAAAATGGGAATGTTGTTACAACACTTCAAAACAAGAAAAGCTGAACACATGATTATGCTTTATAAAACATATGTTCGTAGTCCACTTGAATATTGCAATATGATATGGTACCCACACTATCAAAAGGATATTGCACAAATAGAGAGTGTACAAAGGTCCTTTACAGCTAGAATAGAAGAAGTTAAGGACCTTGACTACTGGGAAAGACTACAATCCTTAAAATTATAGTCTAGAAAGGAGAGAGAACGCTACATGATAATTCAGGCATGGAAACAGATAGAAGGAATAGCTGAAAACATCATGGAGCTAAAAATATCAGAAAGAGCAAGCAGAGGTAGATTAATAGTGCCCAAAACTATACCAGGAAGAATAAGGAAAGCACACAGGACATTAATCCACTATGCACCAGCATCGATAATGCCGCATCTATTCAATACGTTGCCAGCTCATCTGAGGAATATAACAGGAGTGAGCGTAGATGTGTTTAAGAATAAACTCGACAAATATCTAAACTGCATCCCAGACCATCCAAGATTGGAAGATGCAAAATATACCGGAAGATGTACTAGCAACTCTCTGGTAGACATTAGAGGTGCCTCACACTGAGGGACCTGGGCCAACCCGAACAAGGTAAGGTAAGGTCACCCGCTTCCCAACCACCACCCTATTTGGTGTCATTAATGCCTTACCCCCACAGTATTCTTTTCCAGATAGTAAGTCCGAAATTAGGTATGATAAATTCATCAAGTTTAATGAGTTACCAAGTCTACGGGCTGGACTAAGCCCCGTTTCAGAGAAGCCCTTCCCACCCTCACCCCTACCCAATTTGGTGCCCTTTGGTGCTAGTGATGTCTTACCCCACAGAACTGATTTCTAGATAGTAAGTTGATAGTAAATCATATGTATACATAGTTTGGTAGAAACTGCTCAATGCATTTCAGAGTTATGCTGGAACATACACACACATAGTACATATACATACGTACATATATCCATGCTTATATATATATATATATATATATATATATATATATATATATACATACATATTATACATACATACATATATATATATATATATATATATATATATATACATATATATATACATATATATATATACATATATACATATATATCTATATATATATATATATATATATATATACATATATATACATACATATATATACATACATACATATATATATATATATATAATATATATATATATATATATATATATATATATATATATATATATATATATATAGTAGATAGATTCAGCAGGAGGTGACTTTCTTTTTTGTTTTTTTAGATTGAAGCATTAATTTGCCCTCCTCTCTCTTCAAATAATTAAACACTTGACATAGCACGAGAGAATGTTTTCGCTACAAGTGGAATTAAAATTCATTTCGTCCGCGTGGAGACAAGATCAAGGAGTGTTTTTACCGGAGATCTAAGGCAAGTAAGAGTCCTTAGATCTCGTGTTTACCTGGCCTGCGCTGCCTGCCACCTGCACTTTCTTTCGTAGGTGCCCAGTTTAAACAGGGTGGCTTTACTACTTAAACATACGCCTGTCAATAATCTCAGAATTACCTTAAGAGATTTTCATCTCGTTCCTGATTTTTCTCACAGCATTGGTACTAATCATCTTTATTTGGATAGGTAACAGACATCGAGGGTTTTTTTTTTTTTTTTTGGCCCCAAGATTATTTTATGAAGCGCACACAGAGAGTACTATCAGGAATGTTGTATTTAAAATTTATTTAAAAATGTATTTATCTACTGAAGAATAGGGAATGCTATAATTACCTACTTAAAAATAAAGAATGTATCTACTTAACAATAATGGATTTATTCATATTACAATTTATTTAACAATGTATTTTTCTTTACTTATTCATTCAATAGTAAGGAATGTATTTATTTATTTATCTGTTTATCTAAAAAGAATAAAGTTCATACTAGTAATCTCGAAGGCTGAGTTTTACCTTTTTGATTTTTTTTTTAAAGAATTTTTGGTACATTCTGAAGGAGATGACGTCGTCCATTTTTCACTGCAAATATTTTCGAGGAGGTGACTCGTGGCAATATGTGCTTAAATGACCAGAATTTCTGTTGACTGTTCTTCGCCACTTTACTTGGAGCAAACAAATTGAGCCGAATTGCAAGGACCAAACTCGAACAATTCTATCCCCGAGCATGAAGGGCCCTCTGGCTAAAGTTCCTACAGCGGAGATAGATAATGGCGCGCGGGAAAACAAGTGTGTGGATTCAATGGCCATCCCAGTGTTGTCCCCATTGAAGTTTAACAAACCATGAAATCGACCAATATAATAGAAGCGAAACATATTGCAGGAGCCATCAAGGGCCTTTTAGCCGTAGGAGAAAAGTTTGGAAAGATAAGACTTGACTTCAGGACAGAATGCAGCCCCAAGTACTTGTGAACACCCACTTGAATAACTTCCAACCATCACCGACAACAACAGAACTGCATCTACAACAACAACAACAACAACAACATGTAATGACAGAATGGGATGACAGGTCCAAAAACCTGACAGTGAAATTAGATACAGTAATTGAGAATCAGAGAGGTGTTGCTAACATAATCAAGTAGCTAATACACATTAGACTAACACGAATTTGTACTCGTACGGATACACAATTATACGATATTATACATATATCATCTCTGTGTGTTTTCATTACTCTGAAGTAATATGAAACATTTCGTCGGGCGGTCTGGTATAAAGTATACCAAACAGATTCTGGAAAACTTACTTAGGGAATAGGTTAAGAGATTGGGGGAATGATAATCCTCGGTTAAAAAAATAACGTCAAAGAATGAGGGACGGTTGAAAAAAATCTGAGAGAGAGAGAGAGTTACAAGGATTAGGATGTGTCTCAAAGACTTGTTAGTCCATCCAAGGAGACATCGCGCGCTCACTTATCTGTAGGAGCAGGTTTTACTGTTCATTCACAGTGTCCTGATGATTTTGTCCTGCTGTCTTTTAAACTCTTCCACACTGTTGCTGTTTACAGCTTCTGGTGGCAGTTTATTCCATGTGTCACATATCTTTTGTGTAAAGAAGTTCCCACAATGAAATGATTTGTATCTCTTCAGTTCTAGTTTCCATCAAATATTTCTTGTCTAGTTTTCGTTTAACGTAAATAGGTTACTGTTTACTTATGTTATGCCTTTCAGTACGTTGAATGTTTCTATTAGTTGTCCTCGCAATCGTCGTGTTTCTAAGCCATACATGTTCAGACTCTCTAGTCGTCTTTGGTAACTTATTTGAGAGAGTAAAGGTGATCGATCCCCTGGTTAAAAATAACTGCAAAGGATGAGGAACACGGCTGAAAAAAATCAGAGAGAGAGAGTATGAATATCTAAAGAAATGTTTCACGCCGGTGCGGCTTGACTGGTCCTTCACAGCATCCTTCCAGACCGTGGAATTCTACTCCTTTCTCCGCGTTTCTTTTTAAGAGGTAAGTGCAACAACACCCAAGAATGCTAACAGACCCTTTTAAAGATGAAATCAGGTATACTCTGAAGCAATATCAACTGTATAGTTTTAGGTATTCCTCTTGCAGCTATTTTTACTCGAATTCATTGACATTATGCCATCACGGTTTAGGATTCAACGATAAAACGGAAAATCCACTTTAAAATAATCAACAGCGTGTTTGCATGAATAAGGAGTTATTGACAGCATATAGGCACCATTTTAAATTTCTAGACAACACCTTTGCATTTTTTTTTATTTATCAAAAAGTTTTTTTTTTTTTTTTACATGAATTGGAATTCCTAGGCAACATACAAGATCAGTTTGGATTTTATAATAGGCATTCGCTTACAGACTGGAATTCTTAGACAGCATCTAGGCACAATTTGAAATTCATCAGTATACAGTACAATTTCACATTCCTCAACAGTGTTCCTGAGCGATTTGGAATTCACTAAGGCCCGCCACTAACGTTCAGTTATGCCTGCACAGGCAAATCTTCGCCACTAACGATACAGTCTTTTTCCTCAGTCGGGCGTAGCAGCCACGGCGTCAACACACGATTTTCCGGCTGACTGGCTCGCTGATATCAATATATATATATATATATATATATATATATATATATCTATATATAAAATCTATATATATATAATATATATATATATATATATATATGATATATATAATATATATATATAATATATAACTCCGGTGAAAGAGCGGTAAAAAAAAAACGAATTAAATACTCCCATGTGAATTTGTTAAGAGTTTAAATTTGGCTCCAAGAAGGAAGAGTTCCATGGAAAGATAATTAAGTTCGTAATCGTTTGCTTTCGTTTCAAAGTTGACACTTACAGGCCTGATATTTTTTCTATTTAATACTGATTTGTTTTCATTTTAAGATTGACATATTCTGTTTTACACCGAATGCAAATCCATAGTTTACTACTGTTTTCGTGTTTCAATAGTGTGTAGATTAGTCTAATTTCATTTCAAAACGAACTTACGTGAGATGTAAGCAAAGAATAAAGATACATAGTCCAATATTGTTTGATTTTGTTTTATCAGAAAGTAGAATATTTTTTTGTTCTCATTTTAAAAATTAATTACATATATGATGTATAATCATGAATAGACGCACATAGGTCTATTCTTGTTTTACATTATTTTGTCATAATAAATATTTATTCTCCTTGTAAAACTGACTTGCATATAGGTATGGATTATAACCATGAATAAGCATACATAGGTTTAATCTGGTACGATAACCTTTGGATTTTACTTGCCCAAGCAAAGTCTCATTCATATAAATTTCAATGACATTTACAAGACATTCAGGAATGACGCTGCCACTTACAGCCTACATTGTGCACAATTATTTTTCCTGTGGAAAAATGCAAAACTATGAATATATATTATTCTGACATCCGTGTCAATGATTAAAAACAAGTAAATCCGATATACGTATAATCAATTTAGGTATAAACGTTTTTCAATATAATAAAACCCAACTCTATGTTCTTTGTTCGTGGCCGGACAGCGAACTGAGCCAAAAAAAAACAAAGTTGCCTTCACCACATCAGCGTTGCAATGCGCATGTGCAGCTGTTTGGCCGAGGATCATCGATTGAGATGAGCCATTTACTCAGGCCGCCTGCGCAGGCGAGAAAAACTGAGCAGGTTGTTCACATTAACGTTCAGTTCAGTTTTGCCAGATCTACCGAAATTTCATGAGATCTACTGAAATTGTGATACATCTCATGAAATCCCGAATCACTGCTGTAAGGATCTCCAGAAAATCTACTGAAATTATGCTTCCCGGCAGTTGAAAATTTAAAACTGCTTTAATTTCATTATAATTTATTTCTGATAGTTCTAATGATGATGAGGCTGATGATTAATACTGTGATGCATTTATAGTTAAGTTTTGTGTGAAGGAAATTATGCTCAGTAATTCAGTAAGTTAATATCCGAATGATAATGGAAGTTATATTTTGTGAAGAAAAAAAAAAATGTTTTTCACCAACTATTGAAGTAAGATGTTAATAAAGTTTTGCCTTACTGATGATGATGATGATGATGATGGGGCTGATAATTAATATGTGATGCATTTATAGTTAAGTTTTGTGTAAGCAATATTATGATAAATAATTCAAGAAGTTGTAGAATAATATTGGAATTTTTATTTAGCGAAAAAGATTATATTTTTTTCACCAACAATTGAAGTAATAATTATATAAAGCTTTGCCTTAATTTAATTTAATTTATTTCTGATAGTTCTATTGATGATGATGATAAGACTGATGATTAATACTGTGATGCATTTCTGGTTAAGTTTTGTGTGAACAAAATTATGATTATTTCCAAATAGTATTTGTTTTATTTTGTGAAAAACATTTATTGTGTTTTGTAATATTTCATCAGCCATGGCAATAAGATGTTACATACATAAAGTTTTTCCTTCATTTCATTATATTTATCTCAGGTCCAATATAGTTTGTGTGCATCTATCTCTATCTATCTATCTGAATATCTATCTTTATCTCTACCTCTATATGAAGCCCATCTATGTCTACCTATCTGTCTGACATATATATTATATATATATATATATATATATATATATATATATATATATATATATATATATATATATATATATATATATATATGTGTGTGTGTGTGTGTGTGTGTGTGTTTGTGTCTACGGAAGTTTTACCTATATCTACTGAATTTTTTAAAATTTTATCCTGAAATTAGCTCTGCACCATCTAGCAACACTGGTTCAGTTTTGTCTGCACAGGCCGACTGCGCAGACATAACTGAAAGTTAGTGGCGGGTAACAGCATGCTGGTACAGTTTGGAATTCAGTGAAATCCTGTTGGTAGTTGGAAATTCATGATACTGTGTTAGCTTAAATTGACAGAAATGACAGCATGGTGGAAAAGCCTGGAATTCTTTGACAGAGCGGTGGAACAATTTGGATATTTTGAACAGCATGTTAAGCTCAGTTTGGAATTTGTTGACAGTAGTGGGTTTGTATAAACTGGAATTCACTAGCCATATGGAATTACCTAAAATTCCATAGACCTGTTCTTCTTCCGAAAAGAAACAGATGACAACTACTACTTCCTTTTACCCTGAGGCTGAAATTGACGCAACTGATTTTAACCCTGAACGAGCCGTAGGCCGGACTCTCTTTTTATGTCCAAACAACTGAATCGGAATAAATCCGTATGATACAGGAATGATAGACAGTCTGATAAAACTAGAGCCACACAGGAAAAATATGGGTGGGAGGAAAAACTGATATGCGAACAAAACTAAGAAAACAGACTTAAAGATACCACGACGTAGCAGAAGGTTAAAACGGAATAATATGCGAATCAGTAAATATGGATAACAGATAATTGGAAAACGTCTTATGAAAAAAAAAACCAGGACAAAACGGGATGATAGACATTCGTCCCAAATGACCTTATAACAACAGACGAACGGATATAGATCTTAACGCCTAAGACCAAAACAGCATGTTGCAATGTGTAGACATACGAACAGGATGGCAGTTTCCATATCTACTAAAATGTTCAGAGTAATTCAGAAACCTTACCATCCGACGGAAGGCTCCAGCGGACAAAGGGTCTCTCTCTTCTCTCTCTCTCTCTCTCTCTCTCTCTCTCTCTCTCTCTCTCCTCGGAAGGATTCACGTACCCAGACACCCTCCTTCTTCAGCCAGCAGGGACGCAGTCTTCAGCTTCTGCCAGACATAACAAGGACGTTCCGAAACACAATTATTTTCTTTCAAGCAACGCATTTCCTTCGGTTTAGTTGAACGGCAGAAAGGAAATTCACCTCAGACGTATCTGTGTGTGTGTGTGTGTGTGAGAGTGAGTGTGTCTGTCTGTGTGTGTGTTTAAAGATTCGTAGGCAACTTGTGGCTGTAGTACGCAATGTACAAATGTACAAAAGTAGTCTCTGTCCGTACATAAAAAAATGTACTGTTCTGACGCAGTGCTCTGCCACGCGCTCCATTCCCGCTCATTAAGAGCACACCCAAAACTTTACAAATAGAATATGATAATTTGTCTCTCTCCCTCCCTCCGATCCTATTTGGTAACGAGAGAGAGAGAGAGAGAGAGAGAGAGAGAGAGAGAGAGAGAGAGAGAGAGAGCATCAGCAACATCAAAGGCCCGAGATAAAACACCTGAGATGAGTTGAGAACATCAAAGGGATCTGGAAATTGCCATCTCGTGGACGTGTGCGCACGGAGTGTGTGTGTACGTGTGTGCGCGCGTGTATGCATGTACGCACGTGTGACTGTTCAGCATCCGAGGACAGTCATGTAAGCCCTAGGAGAGCGTGCGCGCCCGCATCTATGTGTGTGTGTGTAAGAGAGAGGGAGAGAAAGAGAGGGCGTGTGGCGAGTGAGTGCGTACACATAGGGGTCGCAAGGCCGTGGGATGAGAGAATTGTATTTTCAGACTGAATAAATACTTGTGGAGCCTTTTTTTTTTCATCTCGCTTCCTATTTTCGCGTTATTTATTTTTTTTTTCGTGTGATGACTCGAATGGTAGAAAGATGAGTTCTTCCTAACCACGTTACTGTCAAATGAATTTTTATTTAATTTACTGTTCATCAATTTGTTATTTCAGGGGGTTAAATGCTGTCTGTCTCATATATACATATATATATACATATACACACACACACACACACACACACACACACATATATATATATATATATATATATATATATATATATATACTAATTATATATATATATATAATGTGCGCTTGTGTGTACCTGAATACACTCAAACAAACACACACACACATATATATACACACACACACACACACACACACACACACACACATATATAATATATATATATATATATATATATATATATATATATATATATAAAACATGTAAATTTTAATAACTTATAATTTCCTCAAAATCGATGTAAAGATAAATCAGTCTCTCAACAAAGAGAGAGAGAGAGAGAGAGAGAGAGAGAGAGAGAGATTAAAGTGCATTATGAGTACCCCTCCAGTGACGTCACCCCCGCGCAGAAGCAATTACAAACAGTCTGACTGACATACACAACGCTGAATCGTAATTACATGCCGACAAGGCACGGTAACAGAATTATGAAAAATAAAGCAATTAAAAAAAAAACGGTAATTGATTAATCTATATAATTCAAACTATCTGAACCGTCAGTCATTGTAATTAGCATTAGCATTATACACAGCTTAAGCCGGAACTCAATTATTTAAAAACAAAAGGGATAAAAAATTCAGTATTGTCTTGAAAAGTGTTGAATATGTAATTCATTATTTTAATTCTATTATACAAAATCAAAACAACAGCATGATGAGCAGACCTCAGGTCTCTCTACCAATGGGGCCTCGTTGGTTACAACGTCTTCTAACAACGTTTATGAGAAGTAGCATCATTTATTCCTCTCACTTCTCAAGAGTAATTGATAATACTCAAGGCTTCTCATCGGAGAACCCAAGTTCGATTCCCGAAGTCCAGAGGCCTCAAGGCTTATTTAATAGGGAAGAACGCCCAACGTTCGATTCACGAATGCATAAAGGCTTAAGACTTATAATTCTGAGAACCCAAGTTCGATTCCCTGAGCCATAGGCGGCCAAGGCTAATGATTGGAGAACCCAAGTTCGATTCCCGGAATCCATAAAGGGCTCAAGACTTATTAATAGGAGGGAACCCAGTTCGAATTACCGAATCAGAAAGGGCTTCAAGGCTTATAATGGAGAACCCAAGTTCGAATTCCCGAATCATAAAGGGCTCAAGTGGCTTATAACTGGAGAACACAACCCTGTATAAGTTCGAATCCCGAATTCATAGGGCTCAAGGCTTCTCAATGGAGAACCCAAATTTGATTCCCGGAATTCCCAATTTTAAGGCTCTTATAATTGGAAGAACCCCAAGTTCGAATTCCCGAATCAATTAAGGGCCTCAAGGGCTTATTAAAATTGGGAGAACCCAAGTTCGATTCCCGAATCATAGGGCTCAAGGCTTATAATTGGAGAACCCAAGTTCGATTCCCGAATCATAAGGCTCAAGGCTTATAATTGGAGAACCAAAGTTCGATCCCGAACCCAAGATAAGGCTTATAATTGGAGAACCCAAGTTCGAATCCCGAATCATAGGGCTCAAGGCTTATAATTGGAGAACCCAAGTTCGAATCCCGAATCATAGGGCTCAAGGCTTATAATTGGAGAACCCAAGTTCGAATCCCGAATCATAGGGCTCAAGGCTTATAATTGGAGAACCCAAGTTCGAATCCCGAATCATAGGGCTCAAGGCTTATAATTGGAGAACCCAAGTTCGATTCCCGAATCATACGACTCAAGGCATAATAATAATCGGAGAACCCAGGTTCGATTCCCAAATCATACGACCGAAGGCTTATAATTTGAGGAACCAAATTCAATTCCCATTTTGAAAATCCCTGGCGATCCTTCTGTTGCTTGAACCAGTAAACTATATGGGTGTTAAGAGACTTGTGTAGATGGTGAGGAGAGAGAGAGAGAGAGAGAGAGAGAGACAGAGAGAGAGAGAGAGAGAGAGGTCAATTTTACACAGCCTAAGAGATAACATTTATCTGATATTTAGATTCCAGCGCCCACCCCCACCACCACCCCAATCTCTCTCTCTCTCTCTCTCTCTCTCTCTCTCTCTCTCTCTCTCTCTCTCTCTCTCTCCAAGAAAATCATTAGCAGAGGTTGCACAGGAAGCCCTGGTGAAGCAAGGTGTCATGAATGGAGTCAGGCCAAATTAAAAGTCAAATGAAAGTACAACAAAACGCAGACCTAGATATTATCACAACATCCCCTGATTAGTCCTTCAGAAATGCCTAAGATGTTATTACTTTCTCCACTCGGGTTTGTTATATAGAACCACTGCCGCTTGCACGTGACCGTCAAGACTTCGTGCAATATAGGGGCGTTAGCCTTACACTCAACTCCCTTAAGTTTATCTGGCCTTGGGCGGCATGAGTGGTGGGTGGGTGGAGAACTGTTGATGAACCGCAAAGTCTAATATTTTGGGCGTAAGGCTCGAATTATCTTCGGAAAAGCAAGATGTTATAAAAATCCATCTACCTATTATCATTATTGCAAAATAAGTCCAAAAAGGGAAATCCAAATCACGATTAAGATGAAGCTACGTAGATACCCGAAATTATTGACAACAATGACAACAGACGCTCTACTTAGATACAAACAGAGGCATTTCTCCAGGAAATTTTAGACCAGGACATAATCAAAGTGAATTTGACCAGCAACCAGAATGCCTTTTAAAGGTCTCATCAGACCAGGTAAATATAAACAAACGCGCTAACACCGGTAGTTTATCAGGTCTCAATGTGACCCACTGGCGCACTTATTTTTTTTTAAACTGCGGTGGAGGTACAATACAAATTTCAGCCTCTATTTTAATTAAAAGGAAATTCAAGCTGAAGAGAGTGGGCCGATAATGAAACAACAGCAAGACTTTCCGTCTTCCTCGCAAATGATGTCATCTCATTCTCCCGTTCCCATCAAAATTCTAGAGGCGTCATCTCCCCGTCATTCATTTAACTTCACCAAAGACGTAGCTAACAAATAAAGGAGAGAGAGAGAGAGAGAGAGAGAGAGAGAGAGAGCAAATAAATGAAACCTGAAAACCTCCAGGTTTCACCCCCCACGAGGCTAATAAAGACCAATGAGACAGGGCGAACGAGGACAACCGAGGGTCCAAATGAATGAAGCAAAGCATTGTGAAGTGTTGGGGAAAATGAGAGAGAGAGAGAGAGAGAGAGAGAGAGAATGAAGCCCAGGCAGGATACGGCGGGGTGGAATATTAAAGTCAGCGGAAACTCTCAGAATGAGACGCATGGAAAAATAGGAGGAGACTTCCTATTGGGAAGCTTCGTGGCTCTTCTCTTCAGTGATATCTCGGGGGAGATGAATACAGAGCACCGTGTAATACGCCTTGCGGGTTTTGAGTTTTGTTATTTCTTCAGGCAGATAACTTTGAACGAAGCCTCTGATAAACATCCATATAATAATAATAATAATAATAATAATAATAATAATAATAATAATAATAATAATAATAATAATAATAATAATAATAATAATAGTTTTATTAAACTACAAGCCATACACAAATTAAAAAATAATAATATGCCTATCTTCAACTGAAGGCGATGCGCAATTAAATACGTTATATAAATACAAAACAATAATAATGATAACGCTAATTAATGATAATAATAATAATAGAATCGTATAGATGAGTTAAGGTAACGTTGTCAAGTAGTGAATAATTAATTCTTAAGGATGCCTTTTAGGAATCAGATAGAACGAGAAAGTAAGAAAGGACACCACAAGGGAAACTACAGAAGTTCCATAGACTGGGTCCCTACATTCTTCGAGGTTCCTCCCTCACCTTTGCCTTATGCAAGGGAAATTGATTTCTTTGAAATTGATTTCTTTCGCATATGTGATCGTGTATAGATTATTATTATTGTTATTATTATTATTGTGTAGTGATACAGCACAAATGTTTGTTTTACTGCGAGTACAGCATATAATAATGGCAATCAAAGTTAAATACACAGGAATGAAAGGAAAAACTTTAATTGTGATGATTGCAATGGTGACTATGCTGATAATTAAAATTTCATGGACAAACAACAGTACACAGGATGCAAAAAGGAAGAAAAAAATTACAATAGCAAAAAGAAAGAAAAAATGGACAATAAGCGAAACCAAATAGATCCGTAGTGAAAAAAGGACAAACAATCGCAAAAGGACGTGGTTATTTCTAATAACCTCCGACCATGAATGGATATCGAGAATAAGAGATAATAACATGAGATAATAAATGGATAGAACTGAATACCGAATTTAGGCCGAAGGTCAAGCTCTGGTACCTATGAGGATATTCAGCGCTGAAACGGAAATTGAGAGTAAGAAGGTTCGAAAAGTGTAATAAGAAGAAAACCTCGCAGTTACGCTATCAAACTATTGTTAGAGAGGGTGGAAAGTCAGGTGGAAGAGAATATGAAAGCAGGCACAGTAAAAGGAATGCTAGGGGTTGCAGCTAGTGACCGAAGGGACGCTGCGAAGACCCTTAATTAAGTGGTGATTACAATGCACCATGTGAGGTGCACTAGCGGCACTACCACCCTACGGGGATAAATGATCAGAAGAAAGTTGATTTCTCCCTGGTCTGGAAGCGAACACGAACGAACGCCCACATAGGAAGCCTAAATCTCGTTTTCCGTTTATTTTTTACCAAAATATAGATCTTTGTCTTATAAAATCTGCTGACCAGACAGGGGTTATATACCAAAGGTTAGGTTATGGAAGATAAGGGTAAGATGCAATCTTGTAATTGGGTTAAAGACATTTTTGTCCTTTAAAATGTGTTTTTTAGTTGCTACTGATTACAGCCATGAGCAATCTACCTTTTTCGATTATGTACTTTGTATTTATGCATTTAGAATAGCCTATTTATTGGGTGTGATTTATATAGAGTTTGGCATTATGCCAAGCATTGGCGCACTATTGTCATTCAGCGCTGAAACAGAAATTGTCAGTAAAAGGTTTAATTAAAAGGTGTAACAGGAAGAAAACCTCGCAGCTGCACTATGAAACAATTGTTAGGAAAGGGTGGATAGTAAGATGGAAAGATGAGAATATGAACGGAGGTACAGTAAAAGGAATCAAAGTAGGTGCAACTAGGGGCCGAAGGGACGCTGCAAAGAACCTTAAGTAATGCCTACATTGCACCGAAAGAGGTGCACTGACGGCGCTACCCCACCACGGGAGCCTATTTATTAGGGTAACTGACTTGCTATGGTTTGCCCCATTTTCAAATCACCCAGTTTCCACTGGAGCACTCCCATTACTTTTACTTGTTTGGGGCCAAGGAAAGAAAAATAAGTTGTTTACACCAGCAAAAATGGTCAAATTCATAAAACAAAAGAAAAATATACGGTTCACGTACTTTGTGAAATATTTGAATGGCTTTCCACTTAGGCAAGGTGTATACCTAACATTAGGTTACGATAGCCTAAGTTGTGATGTTCCCAGTTCAACTTACGTTAGGTAGAACGAATAGATAAATTCAGTGTTGTTGACCTGGTATTATTGGAGTTTTATTGTTGTGCTCTTAATTTAATAAGTTATGCTTTAAAATCAATCAGTTCACTTCACGTAACTTATTTTAACAATGGCTCATACCACTGAATGAAGGTATGCACAGATGTTGTCTTTTCTGATACCTGTCATCTAATTCTAAAGTGTCATGAACAATGTCTTACCCACTCTTGTCTCAACATGAAAGCTTAAGCACAGACACTTCATCATGTATAAGGCCCAAGATTTTTTTATGTTCATTTTCCTATGTTATAAACACTACTGACAGCAGAGGCTAGGCCGATATCATATATAGTCGTTTTTATAATTACTCTAAAGAGCGGTGTTCACACTTACATGATCTGTATCCCTGAAATGAATATTGCATGATCGCTCTGGCTTTGAACTTTGTACTTGAGAATCTCTCTCTCTCTCTCTCTCTCTCTCTCTCTCTCTCTCTTTCTTTCTTTCTTTCCTTTCTTTTCTTCTTTCTTCTTCTTTCTTTCTTTCTTTCTATATATATATATATATATATATATATATATATATATATATATATATATATATATATATGTATATAAATATTATGACATTACACGTATGAGAAAATATTTAACTTGATTAGCCCATTTTGGACGGAGTTTGTTTTCGAACTTTCAAAAAAGTATATTTTATTTTATTTTTTGTCCCAAGGGAAGGTCTTACGCTGACTCCGTTATATATAATAATAATAATAATAATAATAATAATAATA
Source organism: Macrobrachium nipponense (assembly GCF_015104395.2). Lineage (NCBI taxonomy): Eukaryota > Metazoa > Arthropoda > Malacostraca > Decapoda > Palaemonidae > Macrobrachium > Macrobrachium nipponense. The sequence continues at coordinate 67,326,881 of NC_087203.1, read as the reverse complement.
ATAATAATAATCTTATCATTACAGCTGAGGAAAGGTGATTATACTTTTGGCATTAAAAAGCACTTTACAAGCGACTTCCACATTATCATTTATTTCAATACATACCTAAACACCCGACTCTTCTTCTGCCTCTCGTGTAAACAGCTATCTTTATTTTAACAATATTGACTAAGGGACATTCACACCGAGCAAATTCACCGATATACATTAAATGTATTTGCTTACAAAACGCTGTGTCCAAGAAGCCCATAATAGCTGTCCATAATCGGCCGCCTGGATACACTAATCCTCTCTGGTGTTTTTCTAGGTCAAGTAAGGAACAATAACTTGCTGTAATTTACTTTTTGTTGTGTTTATACTAACTGAAATAATGAAAACGAAGAATCATTCACGTGACAATTTACTTTACTGATACTTTCAGTACATGTTGCTTTGTTTCATACATACCTAAATATGTAAGTAGTTTCATAAAAAAAAAAAATGTTTTCTATGTTGTTATCATTTGATTTGGAACTAGGCAAGGGATCATCTTTCATTTGTAGCAATTATCATGGACATCATTGCAATAATTTTTGCTTCATGAATATTATTGTACCTGGGATGTAAACATATGATTTTATTAAGTTCTTTACATTTATTAATTTTACATCAGCACAGGAAAAATGTAAATAAGTTTACTTACATATATGTTGTAATGATTTTTACCACAAAACTGAACTTTTGCCATAAAAATAATTACTTTCATTACCTTCCATCATAAATTAATGTGACTTCTACCTGATATATATATATATATATATATATATATATATATATATATATATATATATATATATATATATATATATATATAATATATATATATATATATATATATATATATATATATATATATATATATATATATATATATATATATATATATAATATATATATATATATGTGTGTGTGTGTGTGTGTATACATATATACAGATAATAATGAACTAGTTTTGAGTATTTTTTAATAAAACTTTGCTTCGTTCTCGCGCATTGTGACAATTTCCCTGAACAAAATGACTATAAAAATCACAATTTTTCCCATAATTATAAAAAAAATAAGCCGGATGATCAATAACATATTTGCATAATGAATATTAGGTCTCATCCCTACCTGTCCAGTACTTAAGCTGTCACATTAACAAGCGAGTCTAGAATAAAAGGTTTTATTTCATTATTTTCCAGTATAGTAAAAGGTGAGACATCAATTGAGGTGTTCACAATATTAAGAATCTCCAGGGGCTGATTAGAAAAAAAATCGTGAGACACGCATATCACCACCCTTGTTAGATAATGGTTTGTTTGTTTGTTTGTTTGTATGTTGTTTTTATTGCATGGAACCAGTGGTTATTCAGCAACGGAACCAACGGCTTTACGTGACTTCCGAACCACGTCGAGAGTGAACTTCTATCACCAGAAATACACATCTCTCACACCTCAATGGAATGCCCGAGAATCGAACTCTCGCGACCACCGAGGTGGTACGCCAACACCATACCTACCACGCCACTGAGGCACTTTTGTTAGATAATGGGATTTTCGACCACTTTGGAGTCTATACATATGCAAGTACGCTTTTCCATGGGCAAAGTAGGAGATTTTTAGAAGACTTTGGAGCAAAAAAAAAAAAAAAAAAAAAAAAAAAAAAAAAAAAAAAAAAAAAAAAAATTGCGAATTGGAGCTCTGGGACCCTTAATATTGTGAACGCCTCAATTTTAAGACAATAAAAATACTAAAAAATGATAAAACCTAAAGAATAGAAAAAACAACGGAAAGACCAATATTCGCGTTAGAATCAGCGACCGCTCGCATACGACGCCATAATGAAGGAAAGGTCCGATCACGGTCGGTCCAATTGTAGTATACAGACTTAGGAGCGTGCGACGTGACAAGACCTCTAAAATCTCGCTATTAAATTTCCCCTCCTGAGAAATATCCTCATTAAAATTTTTCAAGTACAATTATAAACTCTTCCTTAGCAAGGAATATAAGATAATCAAGCCCTCGCTTAGAGAATAGGTTTGTTGCAGAGGAGTAAGAAAAAATTAAAAGATGTGACTGCGTATACATTTATTATTAAACAGAATCATATTTAACCCTGTCTATAAAGACACACATTAAATATATGCGTATATATATATATATATATATATATATATATATATATATATATATATATATATACACAATGTATATGAATACATTAACTATATATATATATATATATATATATATATATATATATATAATATATATATATATATACACTCTGGATTCTTTGCAGAGTACACTTTGCATTACATCATCATCTTTCACAGCTCGTCGAGTTCAAGGTTATTTGAACTTCCCGTAATGAAACGGTATCAAAGTAAACCCGATCGCTGATTCCTAAAACCTAAAGCTCATACGTTGTCAGAAAGCTTGTCACTCTAAATTTACACCGGATATCTCTTTCCAACCAGGCCAGATGTCGAGCTAAAGACCTAAATTAAAGATCATCGAGTCTCTCTGGTACTGCAGTATACTGTACTGAGCACCAAATTCACTCTGTTCACTCTGCAATCGTTGCTGGGTACGTCCTACACAGGACGACAATCCATCTCCAAGCTGACAGTCGAGACATGTTATCAACTACACCCAGCCCCAAGGCTTCTGGCATAGCTGCATTGGTAATGGGCTCGTGAAATGAGGCGTCAGAGTCATTGTTTCTTGGGAACTGTAAACAAGTGCAAAGGGGATTCTAGCCGAAATTAAAGTGAAATTACCGAACGTTGGCTTTGAGCAGAAATTATAATATATATATATATATATATATATATATATATATATATATATATATATATATATATATATATATATATATATATATATATATATATATATATATATATATATAAATATATATATATATATATCACTGTAGAAAAGGAATTACTTGAACGAAGCGCTTTCACGGCACAAGTGCCAAGGATATAAATACAGTCATGAAGACTTCGTGAAGGCAAACAATGCTAAAGAGAGAAACACCGCTAAGAATTGCCGAGCAGTGATAATGCTTAATAGCCTACTTGTTTTAAAATAGCCAACGTTAAAATGTCATCAACTTGATATAAACCTAGGCAGAAATTTAATAAGGTGTCACAGTTTCTTTTTATTATACAAGATTCTAAAGAATTTCTTTTCACTAGATCTTTGCAAGACAATTTCCTTTGAGTCTGTCCAATTAATACCATGAGAGCAAATAATGCCTTCGACATATGACCAGTTCTTTACCTACATTTCTATTGTCTTAGTCAAACAGCCAGCGTCTTCTCACTTTGTCCTACATACGTTTTATTACTTTGTTTGAACGGAATCTTATAAATACATCCTGCTCCATTTCCCGGTGAAATTCTAATCAGCAAGTTTCCCATAGTTCCTAGCGCTTTAAACACATCTTTAATACCCAGTGGCTTGACTGGTCTAAATAGGAAGCACTACAAGATTTTCGTTTTCGAACTCTCCATTTTACGTCAATCCGTAAAACTTTTTTTCGGGCTTTACAAAAGGCGTTTAAAAAAAAAACTGTTTGGATCCCTCAAATTGCCACGAATTTCACGTATCTTGTCAAGCTCTTAAACTAAAAATTCCGAGGCTACTGACCAGCAGTGCCCTTAAGAACACGAGGTAAAACAGCTGTCTGTTTTAAAAGGGTGGTTAGAATAAAAGTGAACATAACGGATATTTGTGGGCTTCTTATACACAGATAGTTTTAACTTTCTATCAGATCTATGTAACCAACGCGTCAAAAACTGGCAACTTTCTGTCGTCTTTCTTCTCACGGGTGAACTTTATGGAGGGTTAGCGCATTTAATCTACCGAGAAAGTTGTCAACATTTCTTTTTACTGGCCATGAACAAAATATGCCATCCACATATCGTACCCATAACACACCTCTTCGCAATAAGTTTGGTAAGCATTTCGCTCAAAAAATTCCATATACATCAAGTATTGGCGAACGAGAATTTCCCATGGCCATAACGAATTTCTGCTCATAATAATCATTAAAAGTAAACCCTCAACCTTTGTTCTTTCATCTCATCATCTAGATTCTAGAACTCTTAATAGTTCATCTATTGGTCCCTTTTTAAAGAGAGAAGTAACGTCGGAAACTCGTCATTATAAAGTCATAATTTGGGTTAAAACATCCGGAGATGGTGCCCACTAGTAGTGGTGGAAGTATTTCAACCAGTCAATTGATTGTACTATGCAAGAGAACCAGGAAAGCGTATAATAGGTCTCGCTGGATTACCTTGTTTGTGAGTCTTTATAGTACCTTACAAATAAAAAGTTGGACAAATAGTTCGAAATATTTGTGTTAAATCCTTTTGGTTATACAGGAGGTTCTTAATATTCTTGTTGAACAGAGCATTCTCATTTTCTAAAGTATTGTTTCTCAGCCGAGTAACGGTAGTCTGATCGTTTATCTAACAGTTTGCACATTTTTCTGTCATATTCAGTTTTATCCATTATAATCAGGGCACTTGACTTATCTGCTTTCGTAACGTGGAGTGTGTTGTCGTTCTTGATTTTCTCGTACTTTTCAAAGAATCCATTTGGAATAGTGGGTGATATACCCAGTCCAACAATTCCGCATATAGATAACCTTGCTAAAGTTCAGTATATCAATAGTGATGTTACTTCCTTTTTATACTTGTTTTAATAACATCCCAAGACAAGTCAAGCCACTGGGTATTAATGTTGTGTTTAAAAGTCAGGAACTATGAGAAACTTGCTAATTAGAAATGGACCTGGAAATGGAACAGGGTGAATTTACAAGAATCCGTGTAAACAAAAGTAATAAAACGTACGTAGGACAAAGTGGAAAGACGCTGGCCGTTCGATTAAAACTATACTAAATAGTATAAGAACTAGTAATATGTCAAATGCATTATTTGTACATATGAATAAATAGTAATCATGGTATTAATTGGATAGAATCAAAGGAAAGTATGCTTTACAAAGTCATTGGTTCAAGTAATTTCTTTTCACCCTTTCCTGGCTGTAGTAATAATATATATATATATATATATATATATATATATATATATATATATATATATATATATACTACATACATACATACATACACACACACAATATATATATATATATATATATATACACACACACACATACATACATACATTGAGCTACAAATGTCCTTTAATATCTAATGCGCTCTACCTTAGAATTAATATATTTTCATATATGTTAACCGAAGGGGAGTTTTTTAGTCGACGAATTACTCATCGACTAAAAAAATTCCCTTCGGTTAACATATATGAAAATATATTAATTCCGAGGTAGAGCGAATTAGATATTAAAGGACATTTGTAGCTTTATATATATATATATTATATATATATATGATATATATATATATATATATATATATATATATATTTATATATATATATATATATAATATATATATATATATATATATATATATATATGCATATACATACATATGTATATAGCTTACGAGGTCAAAATAAATAATTGGAGAGAACTCCTAACTTGGAAACGTGACCTACCTTTCATGTTTCCCTTTGAGTGTCACTGTATGAAGTTAGCTGAAAATCAGACATCAAACTCTAGGCTAATTCAAACTTCCGCTATTACAAAAATATACTTTTTTATTTCCCAAAATAGCTAACATGAAAATGGAATAGATGAGTTAAGAAATGCCTAAAAAAATCGTTAAACTATCATATTCTTCCCACAAAATCATATACTATAAATACATACACATACATACTACATAGATATGTATGTATATATATATATATTTATATATATATATATATATATATATATGACTGGTAAAAATGTTCTGTAACAACAGAATTCCATCTAATAAAAGGAGCCCATAAAAACACCAAAATGTAGAGAGAAAAGTACTATATTTCAGAGACTGCTGTCTCTCTCTTCAGGTATATGAATGAGAAAAGTTTACAGAAAAGGTGGTATTTATACCAAGAGTCTTTGGGAGATGTCTTTTGTTGGACGTTAATCAGGGATTTGGCTAAGGTATTTGGGTAGGTAAAACGTCCAACAAAAGAAGACATCTCCCAAAGACTCTGGGGTATATGAGATCCCATGCCAGGACTGTGACCAATCTTACATAGGATTTACAGGTAAATCACTTCCCCAGAGATTAATACAACACAAACGGTCAGTTAAGTATGGACAACAGAACTCGGGCTATTTTCAACCATATAAATGAACATAACCATAGAATAAACTGGAATATGTCACATGTAATTTATAGCAGCACTGCGGTACAAGAGTCAAATGATGGAATCGGCCTTAATAAAAGAAAGAAGAGGTAATGAACATCTCAAAAGGGGAGTGGATCTCAGATGTCGTCGACCAAGTGTTCATTCAACAACGCTTAAGAAGATTAAAGGAAGATTATCAGCGGGGGTGGGGGTGACCTAAATTGGCTTACTTGTGGACGGATCTCTTGGTATAAATACCACCTTTTCTGTAAACTTTTCTCATTCATATACCTGAAGAGAGAGACAGCAGTCTATGAAATATAGTACTTTTCTCTCTACATTTTGGTGTTTTTATGGGCTCCTTTTATTATATATATATAATAATATAATATACTATAGTTTATATATATATATTATATATATATATATATATATATATAATATTATAAACTTGGAACCGGTGCAGGAATTGTACCCACCGACAAATCATCAGATATCTTAATCAGGCCTCAGCTATGACAAAACATTGCTTGGAAAATAATAGAAAATGGATTGGGACAAAATGAATTTCGTAATTCGAAGCAAAGAGAAAATCCGCTCCTCGTTGTAGAAAACGCTTCCCGATTGTCCCAAGACAACTATGGAAACAAATGTAGGAAACAACTCTGACGATTTTACACTGTAATTAACCAAGCCACTGAACACTCCGAGAGAGGAAGGCTGCAGCTACGCAGGTCACACGGAGGTGACGCATGCGCGACGAGACCTAATGCCCGGGTCAAGTGCCTGAATGAGGAAAGGAGGCCATTGACCATCTTGGGTGTATGCTATAAATATCCGACCATGTACTCTTCTTTTTTTTACGATTTGGTTTCTTGAAGTAGGAAATAATGCCTCTGGGACATAATATTTATAATATATATATATATATATATATATATATATATATATATATATATATATATATATATATATATATATCAATATCCTTTCACCCTTTATATTAAAATATTTATTTAAGCAAGCACTACCCGCCTGAGGGATCCAGAGAGGCATAGATCAGCTAATTTCACAGATGTAAATTCGTAAAAGGCGTAGAAGCCTCTCAGTGTGATCTGTACTGGACAGACACAGTAAATGCCTGGGACTTTCGGAGGTTGTTCTGGATAGGAGGTACTCACGGGGGAGTTATTGGTCTGGTGAATTTATTAACAATTTGCAAATCTGAATTTTGTAGTGAATTTAAAATTGTATTCCATTTTCAGTTGTTTTTTAGCCAACCTTTGTTATATATATATATATATATATATATATATATATATATATATATATATATATTATATAATATATAAGATATATATATCTCAGAATGCAATTCCATTGTGAATCTAGAGTAGCCCTGAGGAGGACTCTGGATGGTATAAACATCGTTCGGGTTATGATTTAACAATTCAAACGATGCTAAAAGATTCACAATGTCGTGAAGAACAATCTGTTCCATAAAAATTCACAATCATAAAGTATACTCTGCAAAATAAAGACTTTAGAACACCGGAACGTTCCTCATCAGTATTTACATTTAAGTGTCAAGCGGGAGGATATTTACCTATGAAGAACATCTAAAAAAGGAGGCTGACAAAGGAGGTTCGACAGTGGTTATGAATAAACAAGATTATGGATAAGGCCTACCACTTACTAAACGACACTAATACCTATATAAAAATCAACAAACCCTCCAATTCCGTAAGGGAATAGTTCCGTCAGTGGACCTCATGCGGTGCACTGTAGGCATTACTACTGTCGTTCCTTTTACTGTACCTCCTTTCATGTACTCTTTCTTCATCTGACTTTCCACCCTCTCCTAACACTCGATTCATAGTGCAACTGCAAGGTTTTCCTCCTGTTATGCCTTTCAAACCTTTTACTGTCAATTTCCATTTCAGCGCTGAATGACCTCATAGGTCCCAGTGCTTGACCTTTGGCCTAAATTCTATATTCAACTCAACAAACCCTCCAACCATTACAAAATCTCAGCAGGATTTTAATTGGAAAATAAAAAAGATCGGAAACTCTTTGCAGGACCCAGCCCATAAAGAGCGTATCTTATCAAAAATCTCGGCAAAAATCCCCAGTTGGCCATGTTTTTGATGGCTTGCCTAAATTACACGAAGTAGGTAGTCCCCTCTGTCCAATAGGTGCCACCTGCCTCTTGATTAGCTAAGTCCCTTAGTCAATTACTCCACACCACCTCTGATGCTCACCTGATACACAGCTCCTATTTCACTGATAGACTAAGGAGTTTCAACCGTGCCGACGGTAGGATGATTAGCCTCGATGTCACATCTTTAATTACGAATGTTCCTCTTGATTTTG
>NC_087203.1:67253204-67310704 GCF_015104395.2 Macrobrachium nipponense | reverse complement strand
TAAAGGACATTTGTATCTCGATGTATATATATATATATGTTATATTATGTATGTATGTATGTCATAATGAAGCTGAACAAACAGGGTAGCAATGGGTGGCCGCGTTTCGCTGGTACAAAATCCGTTGTCGCTGGAGTGTCTCTTAGAGGGTTTCATAGCCTGTGCTTTCGAAGGGCCGATTTCACTCTAGTCTTTGCTTGTGAATTTGCCCCTATCTGCCTCTTCAGCTATTATTGAAGAGGAAATTTAGTAGTGCCCATTTTTATATTCGTTAAGTGAACTGAAGTGTGGTCAACAAATACAAGCACAGGATTTAAGTGAAAAGTTTTTTTTCTTTTAAAATTGTTTGTGAACATGTTTTACCTTCTAATTATAGTGACTGAAATGAGCGTAAACTAGACCGTCTGCAGGTAAACTCCATCCATGCAAACTTAAATTATTCTATCGCGCCTCCTTTTCCAGGCGTCTAATCCAGTCAGCTAGCTGGAAACGATCAGGACTAAGTGATTTCTCGGTGCAAATCTTAGTAGGTGCATATAGCTGTAAGATCATTCAACAGCAATTTTGCTCTAGAAGGATACGACCTTACAAGCTGTAATGTCCAGCGTCAAGTTTCCCATGAAAAGCTGCGTTTGTGGACTAGTTTGCAATGAACAAGTAGGCGGTGTCCACAAGGAGAAGGTAAACACACGTGCATACAAACACTTTCATACGTGTGAAATATTCTTTATATATACACACACATATATAAAACAAAATATATATTAGTATCTTATATCATATATATATTATGGGTTATATATATATATATTATATAATTAATATATATATATAAATAAATTGTATATAATGTATGTATAATATATATATAGAATATTAGATATATTATATATAATTTGTTTTATATATGTATGTGTTATATATAAAGAATATTTGATAAGATATATATTATCAGATATACCTGTGTGCAACAGCCAATCACAGAAGATTCACGCAGTTTTATTTTAAGCGAATATCACATGAAAATAACAGGCAGAGGTTCAGTACTGACTGTTCTTTTCACCATGTGGTATCGCATAATATATATATATATATATATATATATATATATATATATATATATATATATATATATATATATATATATATATATATTGTGTGTGTGTGTGTGTATGTATATTGTACGTATATATATATATATATACTATATATATATATATATATATATACCCTATACATACATCATATATATATATATATATATATATATATATATATATATATATATATGATATATAATATTAATATCAATATATATATCTTATATATTATATAGATATTCTATATATATATTATATATATATAGTTTAGCGAATACCACATGATGAAAAGAACAGTCAGTACTGAACCTCTGCCTGTTATTTTCATGTGATATTCGCTTATAATAAAACTGCGTGAATCTTCTGTGATTGGCTGTTGCACACAGGTATATAGACTTACATACACACATATATTTAATATACATACATATATTCCTGTATGTCTTTATATATATATATTCGTGCACGTGTTCGTGTGGGCAAGCATCCTATAAAACCAACGTAGATGAACCAGTGGCAGGAGTGCATCAAAGGCCTGTCAGCCCTTACGGTTCAAAGCCTCCCTTTTTGAAAGGTATCAAATGATAAAGCATTAAAGGGTCACTACCTTCTTTTCTCACAGCAAAAATAGGTAATCAAATCTTTTAGGATCATATTCGGAATAAGACCAAAGTTCCCGAGGACCAAGTGATGCGTGGAGAGAGAGAGAGAGAGAGAGAGAGAGAGAGAGAGAGAGAGAGAGAGAGAGAGAGAGAGAGAGAGAGAGAGAGGCGCGAATTTGAGCTCGAAGCCCCTGGAAATGCTGATAGAATGATTTGGTATAGAAGGTAGCAAGGAACGAGGAGGAAATAAATCGAAACAATCCTGCCATATAAGAGATATCAACAAGGACCCCCACATCCCCGCCAATTTAAATAAAGACAGAGACCTGATAAAAAAATGAAAGAAGACCAAAGGGTTACGGAGTCCATCAATAAAATTCGAAGAGTCGATGAAAGTTAACAGAGTGCGAGAATTTCAAAGAAGAAGAAGAAGAAGAAGAAGAAGAAGAAGAAGAAGAAGAAGAAGAAGAAGAAGAAGAAGGCGGTCTTTGTGACCATGGGAGCTACAATAATTTCATTATAATTTCCCGCATTATACAGTATTTTCTTTGACCTGTTTCGATATTTTTTTAACACGCGGATTTTTAGCATATTTCAGTAATAATAATGATCAACGAATGATAAAAAAAATCATGTGCAAAACCACGACGGATAAAAAAGCCTTTTTAAAGTCTACCACTGAAGATGTTTTAGTAAAAATAAACAAGCAAAAAGCTTTTAGGAAACTCCTGTTTCTGTCTACCTTATAAATAGTACCTAAATCAAAGCTTTCTATCTATTCCATTTTCTCTAGAGAAGAAATCGGGGTCGGATATCATGTTCACCAAGACAAGGTCAAGGACCTACTTTTTCAGCGTCCTTTCATCCTTATAATAATATAATATTGTTAATAATAAAAAGGATGAACTTGAGCCTCCAAAATATGATAATATAATGTATTTTTTTTTAGAGAGAGAGAGAGAGAGAGAGAGAGAGAGAGAGAGAAAAGGGGAGGGCGGGGTGGCGGGTTGCCTTCTGCTGTTATAGAACGGAATACAGGCTGCTCTACGAGCAAGAGCCCGTGCTGGCACAAGGCCAGCTTAATCTTAAACAACAACAGAATGGAAGTCAGCAGACTGCCTCAGGCTCACCTTGATTCGCTTCCATTTTCTGGTATTCGAAATCTTGCAAAAGGGTAAAATATCAATTTTGAAACGCAACCTTCGATAAGAAGATCTGCTCATGCAACATTTCGACGACTATTTCAGACTGGCTGGCATTTGAACAATTGCCCTTACCAGGTTAATCGGACATAATGTCGACTGTTTAACATTTCGTCAGCTGTTAGAGTGATTTGGTGTCGCAAGTTTCTGAGGAGTCACAACTAACCATTGTTCATTCTGGACACGTATGTTAAGAAAAAGAACAATGCAAACAAACAACACAATGCCTTGAAGCCATCACTGACAAGAAAAGAATTTAAACAAGGCAAGGAACAAAAACCACACACGATGACTGACAGACATGATTCCTGGACATCGGAGGAACACAAGAGAAAGAGACAGGGCTTACAAAGTCCATGGCCAATGCTGTACGACGGCTCAAAAACCTGACGCACGCACTAGAAAAAAGGGGGAGATGTGCCCGTGGGACACTCTTGTGTTCTGACACAATTCTCTTTCGGGCCAAGATAACAGGCCGCTTCCCTCCGCGTAGCCTCGAGGGCTTAAAGGCTTTGGGGGTTGAAATGTTGCTATTAAACACAAACGTTTCAACTGGGAGGAGAAACTGTGAGTCTTTTGTCATTCGGTAAATTTCGTTGTTGTCACGGGAGCTTCAGCGATCAAAACTCACCACAACACAAGGAAATCTTTTAAAAAAGTGGATTCTCTCTCTCTCTCTCTCTCTCTCTCTCTCTCTCTCTCTCTCTCTCTCTCTCTTTGACGCTTGAAATTTTGTCTATACATTTCTTGAATGAGAAAGGCACACAATAGTAAAACAAAAGAAACGAAATCAAATAGTGGAAAAGGATAAAGATTCCTCACACTACGGCATACGAACCGTCAATCTTTTATTAATCTACTATAATCAACGGAAATGGACATGTGACCAAGAAGGATTCAGGCTGATAAACTAATCCAAAAGGAGGTACCTCATGAATAATAACACCGAAACAAAGATATTTTGGCCTCTGCAAGAGAGGCTACTTTTCTCTAATGTCGAAGTTCCACTCTTTTGGCGGTGCAAAGTTAACATGAAAACCAAAGTGGAAAAAAGAAACTATGGCTGTGAAGAATTCCTGGCTTCTGCAATCTTCCATATCTGGCAGAGAACCCTTTATCAAACACTCAATCAAAGTCAATATACAAAATACGTAGGTAGAATGTTTTTATTTATTGCCTTCCATGCTAAAAAGATTCAACACTGAAAAGGGGAAGAAAAAACAATCTCATAATTTCATAATAAATAATGGAAATACATTGCGTACTCCAAACTTCTACGATTGGATGAGATTTTGTCCACAATCTAAGCTCAGTCATACGACAGGTACAGTGAGGATGACGGGTAACGCTACGAAGGATGAAGGCGAAGTCAGGAAAGAGGCTCTTTTTATTCTTCGTGCGTCTATAAATTTTACGTTTTAATCAGTACTCGTAAATAAAGAAGACGGTTGTCCTTGCAATTAGCTAAAGAAAAAATCGAAATTCTTGCGCGACGGAAAACGTTTAGGCCCGTCCCCCTATGAGGGTAGGGGGAGTTTTGAGCGAGTGGGCACCTCCATGGCAGTGGGTCTATCTTAGACCCCACACGTCACGGCTATTGTGTCCCCAATTAAAAGTGAGTGACAGGTCTTCAGCGAGTGATGGTGGTATTTGCTTCTACAAAAGGTATAGTGCGGAGGTCTTATGTTCGCTTTCTTTTCCTAAAACTTCTCTTCTATTGCTCTTTATTGTCGTTTTTTGTCTGCTGGGATGGCCTCTGTTAAGCCTGCATTGTAGCTGCCTTTATTTTCAATAAGTTCAAACATGTTTTCTTGATTGGGGGAATTGGTTCAGTTTGTTAAAGGCTGTTCAGTTGCATGTTTTGTAGTTAACGTTTACGCCACACACAGACAAATTCATCTTTTCTCTCGATCTCTTTTTTTTTTCTTTCTTTTTTTTTTGTACAGAGGCCAGTGGACGGGCAACCTAATTTTTTTTTTCTAACGAAAGCCTAAAGAAAACAAGAAAAGGGGGAAGGGTTTCTTAACGAGAAATATAACACGAAACAGAAAGGGCGTGGCTTAACTCAAATGAAATGATAAACTTGCTTTGGGAAGGAAGGACGATTGCAAGTGACAAGAAAAGAAAGAAACAAAAAGAGAATTCAAAAGCACAAGGAACAGGAATAATAGAATGATTGATTTCTGCTGAGTGAATGTAGGGAAAGGTGACCCGATGGGTATTACGACATGCTAACATACATGGGACATAGGTACATAGAAAAATACATTTTCAATCTGCCTTTCCCTCCATGTCTGCTAGTGAGAAAATGGTGTTATTTTACAGCCTTCACAACAACTTGAGATATTTCTGTTTTGTTATCTCGAAGTCCAATAAATCTGAGCAACTTTTCTCCAAGACCACTTCCGTTGGAAATGGATATTCATGCAGAAATTATAGCTTTTGCTAGATGCTGCCTGCCGCCATAAGCAGTGAATATTATCAGGTATTATTATTATTATTATTATTATTATTATTATTATTATTATTATTATTATTATTATTATTATTATTATTATTATTATTATTCAGAAAGAGGACCCTCTTATGAACATATTTTATTTTAAAAAACGTGCAAAACGTAAAAAAAGAAAATAACGGCCTTTAATCGCTAAGGAAGCCTACGCATGATAAAATACCACGAAAAAAACGGGAAAAATCGAAGAGATGAGGAATACTGTAAACCGGGACTAAGGAGAGTACAGTGCAAGATACTCAGCGGAGAGAACAATCACCCATTACAAATAAACACGATCATTCAAGTACAAACGTTTATCTATGGCTACTTACGATGATAATAGTGAAACTTGCAACTTCAGCCACAACAATGACTACTATGACAATTCACCGAGAATATATCTGATAACGATAAGGATAATGGTAAAAACAGCGATGATTACTTAGGACCGCAGTCAGTGGTAACTGGATTAAAAGGACAGAGCCAACCCTACGGGAAGTACACATCCTATTTCACATTCAATGTCATCATCCAACCAAGCAATTCATCAGACTTCTAGGAGGGCCATCCAAACCGAAACAAACTTTTTGGTGTGACTAAATATATTAAAACTTTCATGACTTTACACAAAAACTCAATTGTTTGTTTTGTCACACAGCAGGCGAGGAGTTAAGGATGCCACAATGTGCAAGCAAAATCCCACAAAAAAAAAAATTAGGCCTCGCAGTGAAAAGTATCCGTAAAAGTAGAGTACGGCCATGATAAAATGCAAGTCTACTTTGCCAATTCTAAATATAGACTTTAGGACAAAGGCCAAGCACTTGGACCTATGAGGCCATTCTGCGCTGAAATGGAAATGTACCGTAAAAGGTTTGAAAGCTGCAGTTAGAGGATAATCTCGCAGTTGCACTATGAATCAACTGGAGAGCAAGATGGAAGACAGAGAATATGAAAGGAGGTACAGTAAAATGAATGAAAGGAGTTGCAGGTAGACGCTGCAAAGAAAGTTAAGTAATGCCTACAGTATACCGCCAATTCCCTTTGAGATAATTCCTCTCCTATCGCACCATTCAGAAGTGATCTGATGAATCAAGCAGGGCAGATTTGTGCACTAGCACTGAAACAGAGCCATCCTTACTCTTTTATCAGCTGAGGATTCAAGTTTTCCTGGCATCCATTGTGGTTCACGCACATAAGATCTCAATGGTGCGATCTTTGCTCACTCCCTCCATTTGAACTACTTATGGGACAGTCGAATTTTCACTCCACCGACCACATCCTTCTCTCAAATATATTCCAATTCAGTATTGATTGATTTGAAGTGCACCCAGAACTTGGGAATGTTTCTGCATCAGTCTAAAAGACAATTTATCTATATAGTAAGTCTCATTCTCCCTTTCCCTACTGAAGTTTGGCTTTATTCTACTCCTTCAATTAAATTCTCTCTCTCTCTCTCTCTCTCTCTCTCTCTCTCTCTCTCTCTCTCTCTCTCTCTCCGAAACCATTGCAATTCCACAAAATAGTTTCTAAAGATGTTTTATAGAAAGTCATCGTAAACTATAAAAAAAATAGTACACATACACAGACTATATGTATATGTGTGTGTGCGCGCGTGTCGTTGTGTGTAACAGAGAAATCACCACTACAACCTGTTTGTATCATGATATACTGAAGCGAAGGAACAAAAAGCTGCCTTTTGCAAAACTTGCTAAATTATTTCAAGTGTTTTATCGCCATTCTGTATCTAGTGGTTCAGCATTTTATTCGACATCAGAAAACAGTATCAGATTTTCTCAGTCGTTCAGTCAGTTGACCGGACAAGGATTGACACAGAGTTATGCTCTCCTATGAAGAGTCGAGGACTTTCGTCAAAAGAGAGATCCTCATATCCTTTCAAGCGCCGTTTCATCCTTCAACGCCTTCCATCCTGTTCTCTCCCCTTCACTTTCTCCCCCTCCCACCCTTTCCTATTCTTACATCTTTTCTCTTCTTCCCATTTCCTTTGCTTCCTCTCCTCTTGCATTCTTTCCCCTGGCACCTCTTTTCGCCACTTATTTCCCCGCTCCCTTTCCTGCTACCCAAATGGTGAAGTCTGCAAAACGTCTTTCACGGCGGGTTCCAACTGCTTGTGATGATCTGGGAACGCGCCTCTTCGTCTACCAGGTGACGATGAAGATTGTTGCTCCCTCTTAGAGGAGACGCGGTTTACTCGCATTCCTCAAAAATGTTCGGAATTTATTAAGTAAGCTGTTATACTTTTCATGCCATTTAAGTGTGGCATTTACCGTATTTCCTTCTGTGTGTGTGTGTGTGTGTGTGTGTGCCCGTGTGTTATGCCTCGTCGTGTATGCGTCTCTCTTTCTTAATCAATTCATACTCGGTGTATACTATATATATATATATATTATATATCATATATAATATATGATATATATATATAAGATATATTTATTATATGTATATATATGCATTTATGTCTACGTATGTTTTACATTACCACACCACACACACACACACAGCTATATTGCATTTACACACGTTATTTACATTATACACACACACATATATATATATATATAATATATATATATATATATATATATCTGCAGAATATGCAAATGTCAATCATTCAAACCGAGATATTTACGACAAGTTGACACCCAAAATGAGAATCAACAATAGTAATAAAAAACCAAAGAATCTACAGGAATGTTCTCTAAGCAGCAAAAACAAACGCCGAGCGCATCTGACAGGTGTTAGATTTCGAGGAGGCTCCTGACGGAGGCGCCATAATGAGGTCCAATCCAATTTCCAAAAAAGTCCAGAGAGGATCCCCGTAGGCAGAGCATACAGTGCGTAGAGGTCGGAATATCTCTGCTAATAAATGACGGTACGGTGGAAAACGTTAAGTATATCTTAGTTTAACCAGACCACTGAGCTGATTAACAGTTCTCCTAGGGCTGGCCCGAAGGATTAGATATTTTTACATTGCTAGGAACCAATTGATCACCTAGCAACGTGACCTACAGCTTATTGTGGGATCCGAACCACACTATATCGGGAAATTAATTTCTATCACCAGAAATAAATTCTTCTGATTCCGCGTTGACCGTGCCGGGATTCGACCTTCGGACCACCGGATTGGCAGCCGAGCGCGAAAACCACTCGTCCAGCGAGGAACTGCGGTACGGTGGAAAACTGCAAGACGACTGTTGGAAAGGCCCAGGGGGAACCCGGAAACTAAAAGACGACCCCTGGAGACCTTACATGACGTGCAACGATCTGGGGCGAGCGGCATGTGGGGCACAATGAGACCTGAGAACCAACGTCACTGAATGAATGAATTTATGAAAGTCAGACTGTCAAGCCAGACACTGGAGCACTTCCGGCCATTCAGCTCTGAAGGCAGGAGTTGGAGAACGAGAAAATAAGGTAGATGAAGTGCAAGGATCTATAGGTGGACTGATTGATTTATAGATTTTAGGCATAATGCCAAGCACTGGGGCAACTAAGGCCATTCAAGGCTGAAATGGAAATTGACAGTGAAAAGGTTTGAACGGTGTGACAGGATGAAAGCCTTGCAGTTGCACTACGAATCAATTGTTAGGAGAGGGTGGAAAGTAAGGCGGAAAGAAAGAGAATATGGAAAGGAGGTACAGTAAAAGGAATGAAAGTAGTTGCAGCTAGTGGCCAAAGGGACGCTCCAAAGACCCTTAAGTAATACCTACACTGCACCGCATGATGTGCATTGACGGCACTAGACACCTACGGGGACTCACGGTGGAAATGGGCGAAACCCCTGCAGCTGTACTATGAAGCAACAGTTTGAGCGGTTGGACAGCAAGATTGAAGAAAGGGAGCGATAAAAAGAGGGTCAAGTAAAAGGCGAAAAGGTTGGAGGTGCGAAGGGCCGAATGGACGCTACAAAGCCCTTCAGTGATGCCTACAGTGGCCCAAGTAAGGTGCACTGACGATACTACACTACGGGAGCCAACGTTATTAATCTCTCTCTCTCTCTCTCTCTCTCTAAATGGAAAATAAACTTGAATGTATCATTTCATCAAATGCTGATGATTATTTTTCTCCTCTGAAATACACACAATTTTGCCGTATTATGCGAATATATATATATATATATATATATATATATATATATATATATATATATATATATATATATATATATTCGCATAATACGGCAAAATTGTGTGTATTTCAGAGGAGAAAATGTGTGTATGTGTGTGTGTACACACACCACACACACACACACACACACACACACACACACACACACACATATATATATATATATATATATATATATATATATATATATATATATATATATAATATACATATGTATATATAACAGCCTAATTACTTTGTACTTAAATACAAGTCAGATACACACTTATTCTGTGTATGTGTTTGTATGTGTTTGTATTTGTTGAGATCACGTGTTCTTCCCGTGTGTTTGTGCCATATGTTACTAAGGATTATTTTTACCTAGAAGATTATTCACATCCCTGAACATTCCCTGACGCCCATTCATCTTATTCAAAACAATTGTCAAGGATTTAGACCCCGTTGTAAACAGACGCAAACAAATACACACACATACATACACACAGCCTAATGATGAAGGGGGTTGTTAAATTGACGACATTTTTCGCGAGTGTAAAAATTCGCGAATAGGAACATCGGCGATTGCAAGAATTTGCTTCCTCAAAATATTCGCCGCTTTGAAAATTTGGTGTAGTATAATTTTACGAATTTGTCTGTGTTTATTTCCTACCCTGACAACGCTCACTTTTAAAATTTTGTCAAATATTAGAGTTTATTCGTTTTTATATATTCATAAAATATTGATGAAATATCTTTTTAGCTGCGTTTTCAACTGGGGAAGAAGCCTCGCCAATGTTCGTCCATTCTTTGCGGAATTTTACCCTCTATGTTAGAATGCAATAGGGTCTACTGTGCAAAGAAACGGCAAATTACCGCTCAAAATGGAGTCTTGTAAATAATTTTAGACCTTCTGCTGCGACCACTCAGGAGTGAAAAACGGCTGCGCCAACCGGACCAGTATGGCAATCCGCAGCAAAAATCCGGAACGTAATCCTGTAATGCCAACCACTCAAGTTATGCAATCCGATTAATGACGCGTCTGCTGCGTCATGTGCTGTATTGTACTCTAATAAAGGCTATTATGCTGGCGTTAAAAGATAGGGAAAATATTTTGGGGACAGAAAATCCCTCTTCGCGAATGCTGCCTCCATGAACGGCCTCCCTCGCCAATCTCAGAGGGACTCTAACGAGATAAGTTGCAAGTCATCTTTCTAATCTAATATCCCGACCTAGCTATTAGCCGGCGTGATTGGGGCTACTTACCTCGTTGTCAAACTATTTTTCCTCTCTCTCTCTCTATTTGCTCTGATGTTGCCAAAGGTGTTTTATATCATTTTCTATGATTTATATATCCTCTCGCAAGCTTTTGTGAGATATTGCAGATAATGGCTACGAATTCTGTGATACCAGTTGCGGCTTGCGATAGGCTTTTGGAATCTGGTGGGAATAGCAATTGGTCATAACTAGTACCGGCAAAGTTCCTCATTGGAAGAGTGGGTTACGTGCTCGCCTACGGATTCGGTAGTCCTCAGTTCGATTCTCCGCTCTGCCAACGTGGAACCAGAGGAATGTATTTTTGGTGATCAGAAATTCATTTCTCGATATAATGTGGTTCGGATCCCACAATAAGCTGTAGGTCCCGTCGCTAAGTAACCAATTGATTCCTAGCCACGTAAAAAAATAGCATCTAATCCTTTGGGCCAGCCCTAGGAGAGCTGCTAATCAGCTCAGTGGTCTGGTTAAACTAAGATATACTTAAGTACCGGGAAGCGAAAAGCAAAAGAAGGTTTTTTTTATCTAGAAACCTGGAGGATTATCGCTAAATTCCAAATAAACAGTGAAAATAAAAAATTTTCTTGTGCGCGTATTTATTGCTTATCTGAATATTTTTTTCCATTAAGCACAAGATGGCAGTGCGACAAGGAACTTCTAATGTCCTTTTCTAGACCAGAACCGAAGAAAACAACAAAGAGGAAGATGGAGGATTGTTCAATTCATGTGACTGTTTTCGTGACAAAACCCAATTTCATCTGACTCCTGCGAGTTCTCCCCTGTAAAGAAACTGGGACACGAAGGTGGTGCAACTAATAAGTCAAGCAAATATTTAGAATCTCCGGACATGTTTAATCCACCTAGGAAAACAATGGCATTATGAAAGGCTATGAACAAGGCATGCATCATGTTCAGATTGAATACTTTCAAACGAAGGAGCCTTCTTGTATCCAACCTCGCTGAATCATTTGAATTAGAAGCGAAAACACAATTTAAATCTACGTAGCAGACAAAAGTTAGGTTAAAAAAAATATAAATTGAAAGAACTAATATTTATGCAAACACCATCACCTGAAAACATAAATAGAGTGAATGAAAAGCATGATAAGAGAAAAAAGCAGAGAGGGTAATGAGGAAGAAAGGAGGATATGGAAGAGGGCAGAACAAGGGCGAGTGAAATAGACTGAAAAGTAGAACTAAAAGAATGAAGAAGGGTAGGAGGGGGATAAGGGAGGGGTGGTGGAAAGGAGAGGGGGGGAGGGGGTTCATCCTCAATTGCTTCTCAATGGACATGTCAGTCATCCTGAGCCCCATATCAAGTGTCACGGCATTGAATGCCGTCTTGAGCCTAAATGCCCCTACGCTGACCTCCGTAGCGGCCCGCCCGTACATGTGCCTTGCTTAAGGCTGAAAGAAAAGAAGACTC
Organism: Macrobrachium nipponense; assembly: GCF_015104395.2. Lineage (NCBI taxonomy): Eukaryota > Metazoa > Arthropoda > Malacostraca > Decapoda > Palaemonidae > Macrobrachium > Macrobrachium nipponense. Next base: position 67,298,480 of record NC_087203.1, on the reverse strand, counting down.
AAAAACAGGATTAATGTTCCATTCGTCTTCTTTCGTAAGCCTTTGAGAGAACATCATCTTCCGAGACAATCACTGCATCACGATCACCATATGTGATTGACGTTTTTCTCTCTAATCCCTCTCCCTCTTCTTCTTCTTCTTCTTCTTTGCTAAGTCACTTGAACATCTGTTTATTTTCCTCAAGCGCTGACGTGTTAATGCGAGAGCTTAAGTTGGTGTTAACTTATTTCAACTGGTGGCCTTGACATAACATTGAAAAAATCAAGGCGTATCAAAAAAATTGATATATCTACACGCACACAATATACATATATACACACACACATACACTATATATTATATATACTATATATATATATATATCTATATATATATATTATATAATACTATAATATATTATATAGAATATATTATAAATATAATATTAATAATACTTATATATATATAATATATCACATATAATATATACATATATATAAAAAAAAAAAGTAATATATATATATATATATTAATTAAATATATTATAATTTATATGCATATTATTCACAGTATAAATTCTAAAACTTTTAAACACATTAGAAGCAGCTAAAATTCCCGAACAAGAAAAATATTACCAGCAGGTTTTCTATTCCATTCAAAAGAATATCATCGCTATGTATGTTCACAAAGCGCCATCAATGCGTTCAGCGAAACATGTTATCCGTTATTCTTAATTAAAACTGATGTTTGCAAAGGCGACATCGTTCGTGATGTTTACAGCGTTCATTTTAGTGTCCCCTGGGCGATGGCCGTTTTCTTTTGATGACGTCACCCCGAGCAATTTATTCCTAATCAAGCCCTATTGATTGCTATTCGCGGTCGTGTATATACCAGCTATTTATAACAGTGTGTTGACCGTGGGACCGATATTTTTCAATTCAGCTTTCGATCTCAATGGCTGTGTGTTTTTCTTCTTCCTATTTTTGCATGCTGGGTTGTTTTGCTATACACATGAATGCATCACAACGAATGGTTTGTCACGGTAAATCAAAATGCATTTCTTTATATTGGTTTTTAAAAAGTTGATGTATAAAAATATTACAACCAACGTCCTCTCGTCAACAACAGCCTTGGATTTGGATGGTTCATCGAGTTCTTCGAAATTAAAATATTTAAAAGAAATTCCATTGACTCGTTAAGCTTTGACACATTTCTGTAAGTTTCAAGTCCTATGAGTCAGTGGAATGGCTAAATCAATAATAATAATGATAATATTATCAACTTTTTGTTTGACGATTATAAAGCAGTCAGTAAAAGGACTCTCTTTTGCTAAATCAGAAGCAGACACCTGGTGCAGCCTCTAAGTGGCTTAGGCCTGATAAAAATAAGCTTTTGTGGGATTTAACAGAAAAGCTAGCTAGACACCTGCCTCTGGAAAGACGTTTGGCCGTATCTCTGCAATGAGGGTTGTATAGCAGAGCTGAAATCAAAGGTTGTTGGAATCCCTGGAAGGACAGCTGATTCTATCTCTGAGAGGAAGGATTGTTTTATCTCTGAAAGCATAGGATGCTGTGTGTATGGAAGAAGGCTGCGTGCCTCTGGAAGAAAGGTTGGTTGTATCTCTTGATATAAAAGGTTAGTTGAGTTGAGTTGAATATAGAATTTAGGCCAAAGGCCAAGCACTGGGACCTATGAGGTCATTCAGCGCTGAAATGGAAATTGACAGTAAAAGGTCTGAAAGGTGTAACAGAAGGAAAACCTCGCAGTTGCACTATGAATCAACTGTTAGGAGAGGGTGGAAAGTAAGATGAAGAAAGAGAATATGAAAGGAGGTACGGTAAGGGGAACGAAAGTGGTTGCATCTAGGGGCTGAAGGCCCGCTGCAAAGAACCTTAAGTAATACCTACAGTGCACCACATAAGGTCCACTGACGGTACCCACCTACAGGAACGAGAGGTTAGTGTACCTATAAAATGAAGGTTGAAGTATCTTTGAGAGAACGGTTGATACATCTGTTCTCTCTCTGAAAGAATAAATAGCTGGGTTTTTTTAGATGAATTTTAGTCGTTTCTCTGAAAGACGGATTGAGTTTGTCTCCGAAAGGGAAGTGGGTTGTATCGCTAAAAAGACAGACAAGACTCTTCCCATTTTGTTGTTGACTTGTTTTAATTTTTTCTGAATTGTGAAATAAAATCGAGAACACATCAAATGAACAAAATTAACGATTCGAAATACAACTGATCATGAAGATTTAAATCCTTAGCTAAGGCCAAAGTCGACAAAAAGTCAAGAAATAATGAAAATTGCACACAAAATCAAGAAGTGAAAAGAAAGATTACGAATATAAAATCGATATGGAAAAAGTATAAGAGATGTATAACACACTAGGGAATGTACAAATAAAAACGAGCAATGCAAAAAAAAAAAATCCAGCGTTACACAAGAGAGAGAGAGAGAGAGAGAGAGAGAGAGAGAGAATGTCAATAAAGAATTCAATCAGTAAATGTTACAAAAGACGCAATATAGGAGAGACTGAAGCAAAGCTTCCGAACAGAAAACGATCACACAAATCTTCGTACAAAATCTCCCAGAAGCAACGACGGGGAAAACCCGTTTTTAATATTCCCTCCACGTAAGAAATTCTCTCCCCTTAAAAATTCCTCTGAAACTTGCAGAGCTCATAAGCGACATTTTCAATATAAGTTCAAGGAGAGGGATCCCCAATCTGCCAACCTCCCCCCCCAACCCGCCCTCTTTCCTCACCAATCCCCTAAGGACCTTCCGGGGAATACCATGTTCATATTTCCCTTCCCCGACCTCCCCACTTCCCTTAGTCAACCCTTCTGCAAATAAGGGCTCACTTCTCATTTTTAAATAACAATTCTCTCTCTCTCTCTCTCTAATATATATTATATATATATATATATATATATATATATATACACACATATATATATATATATATATATATATTATATAATATATATATAATATATATATATATTGGGTGTTTCGAAATTAGAGCAACCCCCCCCCTCCACAGAACAAACGGAAAGTTATGAAGTTTTCTGCTATAGCCTATCTCCAAGTACATTATCTTACATTTCTATTAAGCTATTTTTCATTTCTAGTATTTTCAGACTGAGTGACAGAGTTAGAGACAGCCATAGCTAACGACTCGTAGGAAATCAGATGGATTGACTGAATCCGGGCTATAACCTTCAGGGAGGCCAGGTGCATCCTTCATTTCACGTTCCTGGATAGCTAAATATATTAAAAGAAACCGGAACAAAAATCCATATGACTGTCATTGCAAAAAGAGAGAGAATCTTGGAAGGCCTGAAGTCCTTTCTCAGGAGTCAAAGACATCATAGCTGAGGCAGTGGGTAGACCAAGAAAGTCTTTACATAAATTGGCGCTTGAACTAGAAACAACAAGGGGAAAGGAGAGAAGTTATAGTGCTGTATATCGGGAGTTGAAAAAATCTGGTATCAAGCCATTTCATGTTATCAGCAAGCCCAACATCACTCAGCAACAGAGAGAAGACCGTGCAGGGTTTTGTGGTTCATTTCTTAAAGATTGGGATGAAGCTGATTTTCTCCATGTTGCCGCATCAGATGAATTCTTCATTTAAACAGTCAGGAAGCCAAGTCATAAAAATGACATAATTTGGGCAGCAAAACTGGATGATATCAGCAATAACGTGTGCTATTGCCAAGTTGTGAAATTTCCTGAATGTTTGGGAATTTTTCTGTTTCACAGCCGAACGGTTAATGTGGATCATAAAGAAAAAGGACAGTCATGGAATGGCGAATACTTCAGAGAAACTGTGCTTACTGGTGGAGTATTTTCTTTCCTCAAAAATCCTGAAAATGTGTTATCTGTTGAAGAAGTCACATTTTTGCATGATAAGGCACCATGTTTCAAGGCTCTTCAGACAGAGGAGCCGCTTCGAAACAGTGGTATAGATTTCTTCTTGTCAAGTGAATTTCAGGTAGCTCCCCTGACCTTAATGTGTGTGAAAACATTGATAGCCTCATAAAGGATCGTGTTGAAGCGCGCACAGTGAACTATGATGGTATACCAAGCCTCGATGACCTGCAAAGAGGACCGAAGTGCTCAGGGAAATGGAGTTTGAGTCTCAGCTTTTTTGTTGCTGAAGTCCAACCCTTCAAGAATGCAGCTGGTGGTTATAGGCAGATGGAGGCCACACAAAATATTAAATACTCAGAGAGAAACTTAAATAAATACTTGTTCTGAATTACTTTTGTTTTTGTCCATATCAATTTTAGTTTATGCTGTAGAAGGGCGGCTCTAATTTCGAAACATCCGTATAGATATGATATATAGATATATACATATTATATATATATATATAATATATATATATATATATTATATATATAACATCTATATATATATCTATATATAATTATTATTATATAATATTATATATCCATTATATATCTTATACATATTATTAAAATATATATATATTATATTATATAGATATATATATAGAGATATATATTTAATTTGTCCAGGGTGACTTTCAAGCGGCATAATTATCCCGATAAGTTAATGTACAGGTGTTTGTTTTCAACCTTGAGTAAAGTTATCTCACAACACGACCACTGTGAACATTTACGACTATGTGATTTAAGTATTTGAAGTGAAAAGAGAATATGATAAGAGCCATAAATACATTATGAGAAACAAGAACACGACTCCGTCAAATATTAATGAAACCGAGGACTTTATCTCGAACGATGAAAAGGTTATTTCGGTGTTGCAATTTCTTTCTCAAACATCAAAAATCCTTTGCGTAGCAGGACAAGAAAGACACACTCTACCTTGATGCTGATATAACGATTTTTCTGAGCCAGTCTAAGTTGGCCTGAGACCAGCTGAAATAAATAACAGTGATAAATAAGCCTTTAAGGATATAATTACGTCAGCTCGGCCTTTCGGTCAGGTCACACAAGACAACAGTCCTCATGAAAATGTGGCTAAATAAGTATCAAGAAGCAGATTAAAATATCATTTCTGAGCTGCCTTCTTTTCAACGTCATCTTCAAGAAACGAAGTTTCAATTAAATTTCCGAAATGTGTAGAATAATGATTACCAAAACGCTCCTAGCTACGAAAAGCTCAGGCCGAACAACAAACAAATAAATGCAGGCATTATCAATAAACAATCCTCAAATTGTACCGTTTGGCGGCTGCTATTTTTTCCAATTTACTGCCAGAATTTGGATATTTCCCGGCGGTCCTGTATTTTCTGGTTAATATATTTGTTTTCTTCGATCCTGAGCTTGATAAGCTATATCTTTACTACTCAGGCGTTGTGCGTTCAAAACTATTTAAACAAAATACCTTACAGTCATTTCAGTGGTTGCTATTCATATTTACAGCTTTTTAGTGTTTGGTGTGCCCAAGTACCGTCCTTCTTATGTTAGCTTTCTATCTTACCGTTATCCCAACCTTTGCGAAGCTGGTCATCCATAATGACCGTATTTTCTTTCTCTGATATCAGTCCTCTCTACGCACAATAACAAGTAACCCTAAACTCTCCTCAACAAGTCGCTCCTTCGGAAGTTCTTACCCACAGGAACTCATCCGAGAAATGAATGGAAATCTGATACATAAGGAAACTCATTCGAAGTTGACAACACTATAACACTGCTTTGCTTTGCCCGCCCTTCCATTTTTATCGCTCAATGTTCCCTTGGCAGCACAGCTGGAAACATTCTTCGGGTCCATTGCTCACAGCAGGTAGCGCTCTCTCTCTCTCTCTCTCTCTCTCTCTCTCTCTCTCTCTCTCTCTCCTTTTACGGAGTTACACTGCATTAAGGTAGTGATGTTCAAAAACTGAACAGGAAATTTCAAACATATTGGGACTGTGATATGACAACTTCTGAAAAAAAAATATTGAAAAATATGTGGTTTTTGAGACCATCTAATAATATGTGAATTTGAAAACGAAATATAATACTTGGTTGAATAAAATTCAAACAAAATAATACAAGGAACTGTCCTAAAGGCGGGAACAGTGAGGAGAATTCTTCATAAAAATTCACTTGGTAAAGGACCTGAAAAAATGTCAAAGTTATCAGACGAATCGATTCGTTTTCTGCTTCAAAGGCGAGTAACAAAACTCTCTTCTGTGACGCAGGATGCTCCGGATATTATAAGTTCTGGGATGATATCTACCAATTGGCAATTCCATGAAACACCAGGTATATGATCAACGAAATAATGAGTAATTTCATAATTAACTTCAAATGGCAAAAACCCCGCTTTGCCCCGTAATACAATTAAGCAGGAGAGTGAAGAGAGGTGAGACAGTCAAACTGTCGACTAATGTTGATGGAGCAATGCGCTTTTGATGAGGCTTCGATGTAAATGTTCGAAATAGTTTAGACAGTAGTTTTCTTGCGGAAAGGCTTCATGCCAGAATCCAGTAGTCACCGAGTGACCGAGGATTCTAAAAATGACCAAACGCAAGCTACAGCAGCTGTTTTGATTACCAAACGAAACTGTCTATGAAGCAAACAGTAAGTCACCCAACGAGGGTCACTACGAAGCCCTCCCGAGCATGAATCCTCCTAGGGCCTCGGGGGAGCGCTTAAAAAATGACGGCGGGTGCGAGTGTCCTCTCCGTTCCAGGCGAAGGGAGGGCTGTTGGTGCTTAATTAGACACCTTTAATGCCACCCATTAAAGTCAAACTGACAGGTGATGCGAGCGCAGACGAAACGCCATCACTCCAAACGTCAAGGCAACGACCGATACTGGAAGCTAATGGACCTGGAAGATGGCTCTTGATGCGGAAGAATGATGCTGGCGCCTCGCCTCCCTCCCGTGTCGACTATCCTAAGTGGCTCATCTCGATTTTTTTACGTCCTTCTTTGTGGATTACCGAATGTAGGATGATTCAGTCCTGAGGACCTCTCTTCAGGATGGTTTTTAGCGCATTCATTTATTTCAGTTGGCAAATTTCAGAAACTGATATTCAGATCTTCGCAACACAGACCAATAAGACACTCGACTTGACTCTGCAACAGATGCAGACGTTAATGGGTCTGGCTACTCAGGGCATTATTTGTCTGTCCCACAGACGAATAAAACAGGAAGGAAGGAAAGGAGAAAGAAGTGGGTTATCATTCCCTAGGCAACATTCAGTCTGCATCATGAAGGCCGGAACGCTGTAAGACTCAGGGAAAACATAAATACTGACTTTACAGAAATCACAGAGCTCCACACCACCTAACCCCAACACCCCCATATCACAAATCATTAAACGTGTCTCTCTCTTCTCAGGAGATGGGTTCCTCATCACTTTATCGGCCTCAAATGGGAGGTGCGTTCCACATCTCGGAATGATCCAGAAGTTCGTCGACAGTTTCAAGGCTGTTTTCTGCCAGCCAATGCCGATAAGGAATTTAATGTTACGGGATACATATCACATGAAAACGATAAAACAGCCCTTGTTCTGAATGAACTTTCATATAATTTAGTTCACAAATATACTATCACGACGATTTATATATACTATATATATAAATAAATATATATATATATATATATATATATATATATATACACATATATAGATATATATAATTTTATACACACACATCACACACACACACAATATTATATATATATATATGTGTATATATATATATATATATATATATAATATATATATATATACACACACATATATACACAACATCTTATATATATATAATATATATATATATATATATATATATATATATATATACTATATATGCATATATAAGATATATATATATATATATATATATATATATATATATATATGCTATATATATATATTATATATATATATCTTATATATATATACATATATATATATATGTGTGTGTGTGTATAAAATTATATATATTCTATATATGTGTGTATATATATATATATAGATATTATATATATATATATATATATATATATATATATATATATATATATATATGTATAAAATAAATAATTTCGTGATAGTATATTTGTGAACTAAATTATATGAAAGTTCATTCAGAACAAGGGCAGTTTTATCGTTTTCATGTGATAATGTATTCCCAGTTAACAGTTAAATTCCTTATTCGGCATTTGGCTGGCAAGAAAACCAGCCCTTGAAAACTGTCGACGAACTTCCTGGATCATTCCAGAAGTTCCGTCGACAGTTTTAGATATATATAATATAGAATAATAGTATATATATATTATATATTATTATATATATATAATATTATATATAATATAATATATATATATATTATATATTAACATATACATTATATATAAGTATATATTATAATGTATGTATGTATAATATGTATATATATTTAATAATAATATATCATAGATATTAATATATATTATATATATATAATATATTAATAAATATATTACTTGTAAGGCATTCCATTTATCTATACAATCTACTTGGAATCATCATGAATTTGCAGTACAGAGAAGGATAATTATTTTTCAATCACTTTTTCTTATCTTAAAAAGGATTATCAAAAGAACAACAACGGACGATTCAACTTTTCTCTTCTCGAGCACCTAAAATGCGCCCAGAGAAAGCAAGAGTCATCCAACGCCTCTTAATACACGGAACCATCTCAAAATTCGTGAGTCTAAGTCTTGCACCTCCAAAAATTTTCATTTAAATTCATCAGTCATTTTATAGATATCTTGTGGAGAGACATACATTATCTTGCCGCTGAGGGAGGCGGTTCAACGTAAATGGGAGACTATTTCTTGATTAGGGGTGTACGCCAAAGGCGTACACTTGCTTCAGAAGAGGGACAATAACTTACATTAGATCGTGAAGAAGAGCAAAGTAACACCAACACTATAAACTGCAACGCGCACTTCATAAGGAAGGGAAGGTAAACAGCACCACAAACAAATTAACAGGATCGGTTGAATGCAAATCCTCCGTCCGAGAAGCATTCATACCACGAGCATACAAGAAAATGTTCATACAAACGCAAATGAATCAATTATAGACAGTTTCATGCTGCAAACTCGTCTTTCTATCCCTTTACATTTATCGTTTGTTTGTTTGTATGGTGTTTTTACGTTGCATGGAACCAGTGGTTATTTAGCAACGGGACCAACGGGTTTACGTGACTTGTGAACCACGTCGAGAGTGAACTTTATCACCAGAAATACACATTTCTGACTCCTCAGTGGAATGCCAGAGAATCGAACTCGCGACCACCGGGGTGGCAGGCCAAGACCAAACCAATCACGCCACTGAGTTGCCTTTTTTTTTTAGATTTAACGTAAAGAGATCTACATACATACCACAGTGACAAATGAAATAAAAAAAATGTGGTCGATAAACTGTTTTAATTAAAGCAGCCGGATAATGAAAAAAGATACAGTACGTGATCCCTTTTCATTCCTGTCGGCAATGTAGATAATTTTTATTTTTCAAATTTTTTTAAAGGACTCTTTTAAAAAGTCTAGTAAACTATTTAATAATGAAGTCGGTCTATACTCTTTTTAGCCGAACCGATACGTACTGGAAGCATTTCTCTTTCCCAACCCAACCCTGATCGAAGTACTGGGAAAAAGAGCAACTATTTGTTTAAAATTTCCAGTTAAAATTTTAAAGTTATTTTAGTGGCCATCGTAAAGAATATATGAGGGAATCGATAAAATGAGAGTTCCCAGTAAGACAGATGTAGTACTATTTCCGAATGGAATTCGGTCAGAAATTCTAGACGAAGTATAAGACGTGAATCATCTCACCTTAATTCAGATTCGCATAGTTCGGATAGAGAGACTTCTTCTTATTATTATTATTAAACATATAATCAATTTGCAAATTAAATATGAAAAAAAGAGAACCAATTATAATCCCATTAAAATTCAGGCCATAACAACAAGTAGCAATAAACCGACCAATAAACAAAGCCTAAATAAACAACAGTTACCAAAACATATATAAGGGAGGTTGGGGCAAAGGTCCCGGAACCGAGAATTAAATAAGAGGAGGTGGGTCTTGTAGCGCAGTTTTAATCTCGTTCTCAATCGCGATCGAGACAGGTATGGAAGCGAGAGCTTGCAAGCAACGTCGTCCTCAGGACCCTTTACAGTCCTCGGCGAAGATGATTTCGAGATAAGGTTCGTCACTGCGACAGATCGCCGTAAACTTTGCTATCGCCTTATCTTATCGGGGAGACTCGACGTGTCTGCTTATTTTGCATGCGTCGATTGAATCCCGCCCGGCTCTCCCCATAAGTGTGTTTATAAAAACATGAGAGGGGTTGAGTGTGAGGCGACTTCCCGATTCTTAAAAATAAATAAATAAATAAATAAAAGACTGGTTGCAATGAGGCCCGAAAACACCCTCGAGTGAGCCAAGGCGAGTGAACCGAATCCTCCAGACGCAAGTGGAAATTCTCCACTGAATTTGCTTCATTCCCGGTTTCGCATTGTATTACTGTTACAGTGTTCGCTATAAACTGAGTTTGGCTAAAAGCCAGGTTTTTTATTTATATAATTTGTTTTTGTTTAAAAGCTGAACGTTTTTTCCCGCACCCTGACCAGGTTTGAAACTCGTCGTTAGAAAGGTAAAATTCTTCGTTATGTTTCATTTACTATTTAGATTTACAATAATTTCTAAAAGAATCGTTTCCATAAACATTAGGAAATCGAGAAGTTTATAGTTCATCATAAGACGATGTAAATCCTAGGATCTGGCTTTTATGAAACTTAAATGTTTATAACATTCGGATAATAAAGAACAGTCAAACTCATAAGCAAAACAGGCTCTCTATTCACTCAGCCATCAAGAGACACGTGAATTAAATTCGACACGTGCACATGTATACATGCAGATTAAGATTAAATTATATTAGAATATATATATATATATATATATATATATATATATTATATACTATAATTTATATATATATTATATATATATTATATATATATATATCATATATTATATATACATATATATCTACTCAAATATATATATATATATTATATATATATATAGATATATATATTATATAAATATATATGAGGGCGCTACAAGGGACATTTAAGACGCTTCATTCTTTTTTTTTCTGAAGGCCAGACTCCACTTAATTGGGGAGATAAGCAAATAAGCGAGGGTTTAAAACACGACGAATAAAGTATCAGAATTCAAGCTTTTAACTTTACTTGATCAGTTAGAGAGAGAAAAAACTCACCCAATGGCATTCTCTTTAGAGAGAGAGAGAGAGAGAGAGAGAGAGAGAGAGAGAGACCATAAAAACATAAGACGAGAGAAAAACGCGACAAGAATGTGACAAGCTGGACGACCTGCGATTAAGGGGGTTAAGTTTTCTCTCTTTTTCTTTTTCGTCTCCTTCTTTTCTGATTTGTGTCTGGAAAAAGATGTGGTCTCCTAGACCTAGGCTGAATGACCATAATCATTCAATAGGTTACTTTCATATAGTGAATGCTCAAAAATGTAAAGTTTCTCATTCATAAGAGCTGTTGTCAGAAATGAAATTCTCTCTCTCTCTCTCTCATATCGGACACCAGGTCTGTTTTAAACACATTATGGGGGTGAGTCTGACACTCTGAAAACACTCGGGTCAAATCCGGTGCATTTCACAATTCTTCGTCGGCCGCAGCGTCCCGGGATCGAGCGCGAGCGAATCGCACTGGTGAGGACGCAAGGCGGTTAAGAAATCAAACTTAAGGGACATTTATATCAGATTACACAAAAATATCCCAGGGGCGCTAGAAAGATCGTAGGCCACGGACGGAGGGTCGAAGAGAATTCGTCGCTCGCGATCCGCCCCGTAAGACTCAGATTAGCCGAGCACCCGAAAATAATTTGTATCGTCGGGAGGGAGAGGCCACATCGAACGCACAACGGGCGTATAATAGGAGGAGGAGCCTGGCAGTCCTTCGGCTCTTTGCCCTCTGCGCAGATGGGCGGAGTTTGAATGTCTCAAAGGGCCCCGCCCCCGCCCCGCCCAATCCCACCCCGCTAATGAAGTGGCTGGGACAAGACGTGTTCAGTTTTAACGATAAGATTAATTGAATAATGAATGGCTTCGCTTGGTCTGCCAAAATTGTTGTTGGTGGTGGTGGTGGTGGTGCTGGTGGCGTCGCGCAAGAAAAGGAGAGAGAGAGAGAGAGAGAGAGAGAGAGAGAGAGAGAGAGAGAGAGAGAGTGGATGGGAGGGAGAGAGAGCGCCACAACCAAGGCATATAAGTGAGGAGGACCGGTCTGTCAACCACCTTTTTATGTTCGCATCGCCGCGAGGAAAGAAATTTCATACGGTGACTCCCGGTCAGCTGGGACTCCGCAAGCCGTAAAACCAACGAGCAATTTTCCCCCTCGCGGGACGGGACAGGGGAAATCGGGAATCTCCCTCCGGAAAGAACCTTGGCAAAAGACGAAAGCGAAGCCTCTTCCAAGCAGAAGGTGACCCTCTTTTTCCAGCGGCCGCCCAAACGCTGCTCCTGCAAGTAGCGCTACCTTACCTGCTGCTGCCTCCGAGCCGCAACGTAACGGGACGCTAAAATATATTCATTCAGTTATGCACAAACAAGTCTGTATCACAAGGCTCGGGCTGCTCCCGCTGCTGCTGGTGCTTTCTGAGGGAGGGCTTGTAAACGAGTGCATTGTCCTAAGAGGGCTGCCCTTGATGACCCCAGTCGTTGCGACTCCAGTTTACAAGCATCAGTTAATAGTTTCCAGCGACAAAACAAAATCATTAATATACAATTTTATCATCTGGAAGAGAAGAAATATCACAGTCCAATTTTTTGTGGTCACAGTTACGTCACTCCAGTTACGAGTTTATATCATTCGTTGGCAGACTTCATGTTTCCCTCGACGTGTCCAGAGAGAGAGAGAGAGAGAGAGAGAGAGAGAGAGAGAGAGAGAGAGAGAGAGAGAGAGAGAGAGAGATTAAATTAAAACTGATGATAATCACAATTCACTGTAATTGTTACTACAATTATCCTTATAGCTTCAATTTCTTATCAAAGTATTTTCTCCGTTTTATTTGCATATTGCACGAATGAGAACGAGAGCTGAATCAATATTTATTCTGGAAAATCTAATCCCGAACCCAGCATGAAATCAAAACATTGACGAAAATATAATGCAATCCTGAACCTCGCCTAAGAGATGTACAAGTCAAGAGACGTAAATCTCGAACCTCACCCGAAATGAAAAACGAGACAAAAACACAACCTTGAGCCTCACATTCAATGAGAACCACAATCAATAACCACGCAATGCTGAACATCTCTCGAAATGAGAAGCATAACTAAACTGTAGTCCAGAACTCCCCATCCAATGAAAATCATGAAAACAAAGACATGTTGCATTACGTATGAAAGAAGCATTTCATCAACACTCTTTCATTCACCATTCATTCATTCAACGCGTTCATTCATCACTGGAGGACTTAATTAACTGTTGTTTTCTTTTCTTCTCTCCTCTCCGACGTCTGCAACTCTCGATCAACAACCCTGTTTATTGACGCCAAGACTTTGCCTTCATTTCCGCTGGCTCATGTCAATGCAATCATCGAAGGATTCCCATTTCTCTGACTCTTAAGTTATCCTTTCCTTCCCACGTCCTCCTACTTACTGGGGCTCGCTGCCGTAACACTTTTTCTCCCACTAATGCCTTTTCATTCCCAGCCCAGTCGTTATATTGAGCCGAATGGTTGTGTTCACAGGTACAGTTGTTAAATTCACAGTTACGGGCTGCTAAAAACAAGAGCCCGTGCCAGCACAAGGCTGGTTAAATCTTCCCACCACCACATTCATTGAAGGAAAGAGGGTCGTTAAATGATAATATATACGTAGACGTTAGGAATTCGAAACTAAAGGTATAATTCGGTGTCGCCAGGTGAGATTAACACAACAGGTATTCTCGGCATCCATATGCAATTACGGACTATAATCCTCCCTCATCTGTATGGCCAATAAGCAGGTCACCCGAAACCGCCCACAGAAGGAACATTAATAATACACTGAGAGAATTCACGACGACAATGAGATAGTTCTACAATCTGTCTCTTAATTCACTTTTGAATTGGCTGTTTTTTATCTGTTCTTCCTTAGGATTATTGTTGTCTGTATTATACTGATGATGAGGGAGCATAAGGACCATAAACGCACAAGCTTTGCAGAGAATATATTGTATTTGGAAGTGACATTCGAATTTTTAATTCATCTTTATACATACATATATAATACATATATATATATATATATATATATATATATATAGATATATATATATATATATATATACTCAGTTTTCCCCCTCGATCACTCCCAGGAAATACAATTAACACTGAAAATTTTGGCCTTGACTGGAGGACGAGGGGTCTGAACAAAGAGAAAAAAAACTAAACTACTCAGGCATAAGGCCCATATTACTGAGGAGGAAGGAATTTACATGAAAGCTGGACTCTAGTTTTTAAAAGCACTGTATTTACAAGAATTTACAGAGGTCCAGGAACACAGGGGGTGGACCGCTTTTCGATCCACCAGAACACGTGGCTGGAGCAATTCAGTCATGGCGTTTAGATATTTGCGCAACGGATTAAAATTGCAAGCTTCAAGGATTTCCAATTTCTTCCACAGCCAGGCACATCATTTGTCTGCAAATAGAGATCACAGGCAAGGGCACACGAGGGCGAACGTTACTCACTACTTTCTTTCAATCAAAAAGGCCACTCATGGGGGAATGAAATCACTGGGAAATTTACACCAAAGAAAACTATTTCGTGGCCTAAATTCACTTGGGGGTATATTGCTAGTATCACAGGGGAGATTACAGAATTTGAGTCCAGATGGGAAGGGGGGGGGGGAACTACACAAGTCGCATTGGAAAAGGAAATGAAATACAGACAAAGGTAAAAACAATTCATTGCTGAAATGGAACTTCCCCTTACAATACCTGGGTAATGAGGGCTGGTCGTCTTCTCCTTGATGTCTCCCAGCACTATGGACTTTACAGATATACTTGGGACTTCCCAGAGCATGGGAACACAGGCCAAAAGCACCTGGTCAGGAGCAAAGATCTGACCTCTCTTAGGTCTCGTGTTCTTCTGAGAGTGGGCTGCTGGGGGTAATTCCAAGAACCAATGGGAGAGATAGCTTTTCCAAGAGAATGGAGAGAATGGGTTCTTCCAAAGTGGAAGGGGCAACTTGTATATCGACATAGATCCATTAAACTTAAAGACTTTATTTTTCCTTGGTTCTAGCTTAAAATCTTGAACATAAATATATATATATATATATAATATATATATATATAGTATATATATATATATATATATATATATATATATATCGGGAGATTTCACAGTACTGGTGAACTAAGGATACAGGCCAATTTCAGAAAGTTTCTTTAAATCATATAAAGCAAAGACTAAAAATTCACAATTATAGAAATATATTTTAAAAGTCTAGACCACCAGCTAATCTAAGAGAAAGGATGTCTGAAACTCTGAATGACATAAGGAAAAACAAAAGTAAAACGCTAGCTCCTATCAAGCATGGTGGAGGTAGTTTGGGTGTTCAGTTGGGGAACTAACAGCTTATTAAGCAACGACTCTAGAATAAGCAGTTCGTGAGCATTTTGCGTTTGTCCTCTGATACAACAATTGTCTCTTTCGATACAAGTTTTACAAAATCGCACGATTCCTGGTATTCGTATGCTCAGGAATGCAGAAAAAAACTGAAACTGGCGTTTCATTATATACGAATGTTTATTAACGCTTCATTGTCGATTTCTTCTCACTTTTTGGGTACCCAAATGAAGAAATTGTGTTCAGTGGTAAAAGAAAACCATTCTGACACACAGGACAAGCACAGGGTTCGAAGATTGCGCCTTTGGTTTGTAGCGGCAAGTGTATCCAAAAAGCCTGATGAAACCTAGAAGTTGAGAAGTCACTGTTGCTATCATATAGATATATATATATTATATATATATATATATATATATATATATAGATATATATAATATATATATATATATATATATATATATCATATACTATTTACATATATAATGCAATCAATTGATCTACGTATGCAAATTGTGCCACGGGGAAAATAATCCACTCAGTATAATTCCTGATCAGTTACACCTTTTTTTTATGACATTCTCAAGATGATTGATACATATTGGTAGAAATTAACAACTAGATATGCTAGAATGACAGTAAATAATTCAAGAAGATAAGTGGGACTACAAAGAGGGAGGAACAATGAACTCAGGTGCGTCTGAGCTCCATTTGCAAATGTTGCTCATCTACGCGGGAGGACTCAGGCCTCTGTTGTAAGCCCAGATAAACTCCTGACTTACGATCTACACATTTTTTTCACATTTGTTTTGAATATAAGGACCAAATACATTCATTCCTAAGTTAGCATCAAAATTTTTTCTATATATATATATATATATATATATATATATATATAATTATATATATATATATATTTGTTTTTTTTGATATATATATATATATATATAAGATATATATATAACACTAGGATTCGGTAGTATCTTTCCAGTACAGTACTAGATTTTTTTTTTGCCGTGTCTAGTTGATTATTGTTTTTCATTTACATCAGCGAAAATTGCACTGTTCTCCTGTGCATATTTGGTACATCTTTTCTGCGCTGCGTTATTCTATTTTATAATGATTTTCCAGTTTGACTAATATAGAT
The DNA here is from genome assembly GCF_015104395.2 of Macrobrachium nipponense. Taxonomy (NCBI): domain Eukaryota; kingdom Metazoa; phylum Arthropoda; class Malacostraca; order Decapoda; family Palaemonidae; genus Macrobrachium; species Macrobrachium nipponense. The sequence goes on along the minus strand of NC_087203.1, from coordinate 67,281,722 downwards.
GTTAACGAGACTGACATGGATGGGATTTTATATACAAAATCTTTAGTATTATAGGAAAAGTTCTTTATATTTATGTTTCATTGTATTTACTATTCCTAGAAGCTACATTACTTCCAAAGTTCTCAGGGAGATGGGGAATATTTTCGAAACCATTAATGTATTGTATTCAAGGCAGATTTTTTTTTCTTCTTTTTTTTTAATTTCTTGCAATGAAAAAGCCTTTACTCCCGTTTTCAATAGAGAATCAGGATGTGTTTGAATTTCCAACTTTTAATCTTCAATACTAGGACGGCTCGACTTCGGGGGCCGGCGGGTGGTTGGTTACCTTCCCCTAATATTGATTTTGAGTTGCTTTAAAATGAACATTATTTGTTGTTTAAATACACACCTGTATGGTGTCTATATATATGTGTGTATAATGTAAGAAATAAAAAATCTATATATACTATGGCACACACAAACACATACATAGTCCTATACGAACTATATGGAACAAAGCAAAACGTTTACATTATCTAATGCTGCTAACTTCTGGAAGTGATCTAACTGATCACTTAGATCTTTAAAAGGTTGCTGATGAACGGAAGGCAATGAAAGCTAGGAAGGAGCCTAAACATTTAAAACCCTCTCCCCACTCTAATGATGAACATTGTATTGACAATTTTCTCTCGAATGACTCCTCGTGTTTATCCATCACACTGAAATTAACTCTGTTTTAGATTTTATTCTTCCTTCCAGCTTGCCACTGTTTTCTTTATTTCAGATGAATAAAGTATAATCTTTATTTTCGTTGCATTATAAAATTCTCGGGGGAAAATACTGTTGTTGAATAAATAACCATAAAAATCTGATTTGTATATATAACATTGCCAATAGGATATACGCACATTGATTGTATCTAGTTCAACTTGGTCAAAATTGTCTTTAGCCCCCATCAATCAGGTGGTCTCAAGCCATCCCTGAATTGGACCACCAACCGTAGGATAAGTTTATGAAAATGTCTATTCTTGAGTTCAATGCCATTTATGTTATGAATGTAAAGCCATGCTAATTGTGCTGCGTAATAGCTAAGTTAGGTATGAGTACAGTATTAGCCTAGGCCAGTGATTCCCAACCTTTATACCTTCAAGGAACCCCTGAAAACAATTTTTCATATCCAAGGAACTTTTATCTACAGGCTCTCTCTCTCTCTCTCTCTCTCTCTCTCTCTCTCTATATAATATATATATATATATATATATATTTATATATATACGTATATATATGTGTATATATATATACGATATATATATTATATATATATATATATATATATATATGTATATATATATATATACGTATATATATGTATTATATATATATATATATATATATATATATATATATATATACATATACATATATATATATATATATATATATATATATATATATATATAAATTAATATAAATTACACAATAGCTACCACTGCTATTCATGCTGTGTAAATTCAGATCAGCGTCATTTGCAATAAGTATTTATTTCAAGACTTCTTGCGGAACCCCTGATGATGGAATGAGGAACCCCAGGGTTCCGTGGAACCCTGGTTGGGAATCGCTGGCCTAGGCTATGGACTACACGCTGTTTGTCACAAGAATGCTGTCCTAAATGAAGGTGTAAGAACCAGTTCTAGAAGGAGCAATTATGGAAGGAATCCACTAGGAATAGCTTGCTTCTACAGTGTATCCACCTACTGTTAAGAACTAAGAAACATTAAAGAAACAGCAGGAGTCTGACTCTCCATTCCTCAACCTTAACTCAAGATAAGATTCGTCCGTCTTCGACGTCAAGTACCGGTTCCAGCTAAGAACAACCCAAGGTTGTGTTTGTTTATTTGTTTGTATGGTGTTTTTACGTTGCATGGGACCAGTGGTTATTCAGCAATGGAACCAACGGTTTTACGTGACTTCCGAACCACGTCGAGAGTGAAATACACATCTCTCACACACCTATATCTATGTTCTCACCCTTCAATGGAATCCTAATGTTGTGGTACAATTTTATCAGCTTAGGCCAAGGCTTGAATTGTTATGTATAGTTTTAATTAACTGTCCCAAAATAAATGGTAACCTATGATTGTACATGTCTCCAAGGAAGGAGGAAGAATTCGAAATCCCAACATGAAAGGGCCTTTCAAAACACACAAGGAGGAGGATGAACGAACGAGCGCCCTACCTCCAAGGAAGGAGGAAGACTTCGAAATCCAGAAGAGACGAGTCGAAGCTTCCGTCAGATTCTCAAACCAACCCACAGCTTCAAGCGTCTATTACTCAGCCTCGACACACCACCTGCCAGCTGTTGTTGGACACAAGGTTGAACACACTTATTTTTGGCGTACAAGAAATGGAAACCCGTTTACAAAGGAATTCTATATTCTGAATTTATATCTATTCAGAAATTCTGAATATATATAAATTCAGAGCTGGAGAGATGCCAGACAAGATCTATCTTATTATACAAAAACAATTTCAGAAGCAGATGGAGGAGATAGGCTACTTTTGCAGGTGGAAGAATTAATACTTTTGGAGGAGAAAAGAATCCTGCGAATGCCAAACACGGCGTAATTGTTCACTGACAAAAGACTGAGAAAAGGACGCTCAAGGAAGGAGGAAGACTTCGAAATCCAGAAGAGACGAGTCGAAGCTTCCGTCAGATTCTCAAACCAACCCACAGCTTCAAGCGTCTACTACTCAGCCTCGACACACCACCTGCCAGCTGTTGTTGGACACAAGGTTGAACACACTTATTTTTGGCGTACAAGAAATGGAAACCCGTTTACAAAGGAATTCTATATTCTGAATATATATCTATTCAGAAATTCTGAATATATATAAATTCAGAGTTGGAGAGATGCCAGACAAGATCTACCTTATTATACAAGAACAATTTCAGAAGCAGATGGAGGAGATAGGCTACTTTTGCAGGTGGAAGAATTAATACTTTTGGAGGAGAAAAGAATCCTGCGAATGCCATACACGGCGTAATTGTTCACTGACAAAAGACTGAGAAAAGGACGCTCAAGGAAGGAGAGATGTCCAAAGAATGCCCCTATGGGTGAAAAGCCGAAATTCAGATGGAATAAGATGCAGATCATGAAGAGGAAGAGGAGGAGGGCTGAGAGAAAGCGGAAAAAGGATGCATGAAGGTCTGCAAAGAAGACATACGAAGAGACGTGGAACGAAAGGAAGACTGGATACAGAAACGAGACCAGAAAGCGGGAATGAGAGGAGCTGGAGGAAAGCGAGAAAGACCTAAGGCAACCCAAAAGGAAGGACAGCAAGACCATCGATAGAAAAGAGAAAAATTCAGATTTCCCAAGAGATAAGAAAAAGATTATAGAAAATGAGAAAAAAGGTATTAAAAGATCATCAAGAAACCGATTCTGTGCAAGGTGAGATTGTCAACGTTCATTTGAGGGATCCTCAGAAGACGAACCACAAACAGGAATCTGCTTCAAGAAATTCTAGTGTTAACCTATGATCTTCAGCGCTGGAGCGATGCAGGACTTTGTGAAACGGAGAAGACCATATACCCAGGAGTCTCATTGGTTTCATAAGCAGTGCCATTGAGTAGAGGGAAGGCTCACTGCTGGTTACACTAAACCTTCTGCAATGATTTGGAACTGCGATGAAAGGCGCCCCAAATCCTCAAGAATCTCAACGGGAAAGCGTCCTTCAAGCCACACAAGGAGGAGGATGAACGAACTAACACCCTGCCTCCGTCTGTCTCCGAGAAAGGAAGAAGACTTCGAAATCCCGACGGGAAAGCGCCCTTCAAGACACACAAGGAGGAGGACAAACGAATGAGCACCCTGCCTCCGTCTGTCTCCAAGAAAGGAGGAAGAATTCGAAATCCCAGCGGGAAAGCGCCCTTCAAGACACACAAGGAGGAGGATGAACGAACTGTCTCCGTCCGTCTCCAAGGAAGGAAGAAAACTTCGAAATCCAGAAGAGACGAGTCGAAGCTTCCGTCAGATTCTCAAACCAACCTACAGCTTCAAGCGTCTACTACTCAGCCTCGACAAGAGTCTGCCATCAGAAACAACAACCAATAAAAATAGAAGCTTCGGGAGGAGACCAACTGTTTGGTTCATACAAGGAACCCTTAATTAAATGTGAACAAGAGGTACAAACAACTTATCAGAGGACACACCACCAGCCAGCTGTTGTTGGACACAAGGTTGAACACACTTCTTTTGGGCGTACAAGAAATGGAAACCCGTTTTCAAAGGAATTCTATATTCTGAATATATATCTATTCAGAAATTCTGAATACATATAAATTCAGAGTTTGAGAGATGCCAGACAACAAGAACAACCTTATTACTTTGGTGAGCAGCTCCAGTGAGCAGAGGGAAGGCGCTCATTGCTGGCTAAACAAAAACCCTCTGCAATGATCTGGCCCTGTGATGACACTCCAGCAGTGAGGCAGCAATGCCGATAAAAGCGCAAGGAGAGAGAGAGAGAGAGAGAGAGAGAGAGAGAGAGAGAGAGAGAGAGAGAGAGAGAATATTACTATTTTACTTACGAGAACATACATGTATATATATTATATAATATATATATATAATATAATATATATATATTATATATATATATATATATATATATATATATATATATATATATATATATATCAATGTGTATATATATAAATGATAAAATATTTGTGTGTTGGTCTCCTGGTGAAAACAATTAAAATCAGACCACTGGGTAAAGGGAGAGGGGGCTGTTGGAAGGGGGTTAAATGTAAAAATAACCAAAAACGACAGATGATAGTCTAATCCATAGTTTTCGAGGTCTCTGAGATGAATAGTGACACTCCCTATGCTTTTTAAGTCCAAATTCAACCAAGATAGGAATGGGGGGAGGGGAAATACTGGGAAAAGATGTACATCCAGGTCATTTAGAAGTGAATGTGCGCTTGATACCATATCCGAAGGATGGCTACGACTGCTAATGCATATATATATATATATATACATATATATATATACATTAGCCCGGTTTTATATTATATATATATATATATATATATATATATATATATATATATATATATATATATAAAACCGAGCAAATTAATCATTTGATACTGGTTAATCAAAACTAAACAAGTGACAACTCTCTCACCTTTAGTTGCTGGCTGTCTCTCTCTGCAAACAATACCAAGCTAGGCAAATGAATTCTCGTAAATATAAAAATAAGCTTTTTATTTCCTAAACTAGCTGAACATGATATGGAACATATGGAACATACTGGACTATATACACGCACATATATATAGATATATAAACATGGTGTCCATAAAATCCCAGTACCATTACAAGTATCTATTGCTTGTAATGGTACTGGGACTTTATGGATACCCTGTATATACATTTATATTACTGTACTTTATATATATATATATATATATATATATTGAAAATACTCCAATAGATATACGCAACAATTAGCTGTCAAAATTAAAATTTCTGCAAAAAAGTACCAAAAAACGAATATGATAAAAAAATTTCCATGAAAAAAAAAAACTTGACCTATTAAACATTCTTGTAGACCAACCTCCAATGATCCAGAGGGCACAGCATATACCAGGCACGTGCGTGGAAACATCCACCGCATACCACACACACATACCCCAAGTTCAAACGGGTTCGTAGGGCGCGTGGGCGGGCGGGAGGTCTCGAACTAACCCCACAGTGCAATATCAGTTCTGTGTGATAAGGGTATCAGTTGCATCATCGATACCCTCTTGATCGACTCTTTATAAAGGGTCCTATACTTCTACTGTAGCCCACTACAGGATTAAGAGTAGAACATTGAATTTGGCCAAAGGCCAAGCGCTGGGAACTATGAGGTCATTCAGCGCTGAATCGTAAACTGACAATAAATCACTTGTTAGCAGATGGTAGAAAGCAAGATGGAAGAAAGAGAATAGGTACGGAGGTACAGTAAAATGAACTATAGGGGTTGCAGTTAGGGAGGCCAAAGTCCCGCTGCAAAGAAAACTAAGTAATGCCTACGGTGCGCCACGAGGTGCACTGAAGGCATACGGTGTCTCCAACGTCTGCCCATTCCCTAAACTCTTGTGTAGTGAGTTGTTGTAGCTTTTGACTATGTCCTGCAGAACGTCGATATATTTCAATGTGTTCTTGTGTGTAAGGTATCTATATTTGGTTTTTAATGGTTCTTATTACCCTTTCAGTTATAGAAGCTTTAATTTCCCGTGAGTAGATGCTATATAACAATACGTTCTTACTTTTTAGATATTTCTTCATATGTTTGTTATAATATTCCCTACTTTCATCACTGTTCAGACGGGACAGTCCTGAAAAATTGCTAGATTCTAGAAGAACTTTCACAGCATCGTGCACTGTGACACCAGCTTTTTTTTCAGGGGGAGAACGCGTAAATACCTCGAAAATTGGTCGATGAAGAATAGCAGTATTTATAAACTTCATTGTGTGAGGCGAGTTTTGACATGTCGGCCAGATCTGTGCTGGCCACAGCTTGAGGTTTGGAAGATATGATTTTCCGCATAAGGAAACGTTTGCGTGTAGTTTTATTTAGGGTGTATGATGGCTGGCCCTGTAAAGGCTTGTTCTGTCCGCTTTAGTTATGTTTCTGTCCTCATTCTTTGCTGCGGCGGCGGCGGTGCCAGGACCTCCTCATCTTCTTCTTCGTCAAATCCTTCCGCTCCCCCCTGCTCGTTCCTTTACTGGGATCTGAGGGTGACCGTAAGAGAGGGATTTATAAAGGATACCTTCCTCTGTCGGGTGTGACACATTGTTCCTCCCACCATCTGCAAATTGTGAACCGTGGTGTAAGTGATCTCATTACTCTCAATTACATCTCGGTATTGGCTATGACTAATAGTCTTTTGGCGACATCTTTGAATCCCCTTTACAGTGTTACACAGACTGTTTTGCGTTTCATATGAATAAACTTTGGGTTTTACACCGATGAACTCTCTGATAAGTTCGATGCCTGTTTTAACTTTGACAAGTCCGAGTTCCCCCTTGCGCATCTTCATACACTTCGTGAGTTTTGGGAAAGTTGATCAAATCCCAATACAGTTTAAATACATCCTTCAAACTGTCAATGTCAGTGTACAGGAGCTTAACTCTATCTCACCATACAGTTTTTGAAGGACATCATAACGTAACTTGTACATCATGTCCTTAGCCAGGTCCAGTATGCTGAACCTGACATAGATCGCAGATTCCACTGTAACGGTCTCTCTGCAGTGATCCACAATGTATCGTTGATTGTTCAACCTTTCAAAGGACTTTTATGTGTGCTTAGACACATTTTTAAGTAGTGAAGGTTCATCAGTGGTGACAACTGTCCTGGTGGAATGGTTCAAGGGGTTTTTAATGGTCATGCCAAAAAGACCGTTCATCAAGATTTTGATGTTGTTCCACTTGTCAGGGTCTGATTCTTTTGCTCTCCTCTCCACATTCTATGTGATGTATTCCCTTAAATAAAATACTTGTCTGAACTTGTAAACTTTTCTTATCACGTCGACTTCTAGACTGAGTCTTATTAATGTTTACAATAGGGGAAGGCAAATTAAGTGGTTTTGCATTGGCAAGTGTGTGCCTAGCAGTTTGACATTTTTTTTAGGGAGCCTCACATTAAACTTTTCCAATAGGCTTTTAGTGTAAGGGACTAGATCCTGGAGGGTTACGTTCATGTGATGTATAGCTAGAGGGAACTCATCTGTTCATGTGATGTATAGCTAGAGGGAACTCATCCGTAGGCGTAGAGTATATCTTGAGCCAATAGGTAGGGTTGGGTTAGGTTAGGTTAGGTCAAGGGACATTGAATTTTTTCACTCAGTGGGTTGGGTTAGGTTGGGTTAGGTTAGGTTAAGGGACTTTGAATTTTTCCACTAGGTGGGTAAGGTTAGGTTAGGTTGGGTTAGGTTAGGTTAGGTTGAGTTGGGTTAGGTTAGTTTAGGTTGGGTTAGGTTAGGTTGAGTTGGGTTAGGTTAAGCTGAGTTGGGTTAGGTTAGGTTAAAGGACTTAGAATTTTTTCACTCGTATTCATATTTATGTGAAATGGCTGTTTTTTTTCATTCGTATAGTATATCTTGAGCCAAAATGGGGTTGGATATTTTCAAGGGGTCGTGAAATGGTGGTTTTTTATCCACAGAGTATATCTTGAGGCAAAATGGGGTTTGGTATTTTCAAGGGGCTGAGTGAAACCATGGTTCTACTATCCGAAGAGTTATCCATGAGCCATTTTGGGATTCTTTTCTGAACTAGAGTGAAATATTTGGTGGTTTTCCCGTGGAGTCGTTAATGGTCAACGTACGAGAGGTAAAGATAAAGGCAAGCTTATGGGGTTTATTGCCTGTGAGCTGAATTGGGGGTTGGGTGTTGAGGTTGAGCCGAAATGGGGTCTTTTTCCCTACTATTAGTTCTAAAAGCCCCTGAGCATTTTCTCAACCCCAAGTTCTGTAAAACACCCAGTTCCTTTACCTTGGTTTTACAAGCTGAGGAATAAATCTGACAGCCATAATCTAGCTTGGGTCGACACAGGGAGTCATATAGCATCAGAAGGGATTTCTTATCAGCCCCCCAACTAAATCAACAAACTTTTCCTATCAGCCCCCCAATTAAACCCAGAAAAACCTTTAAAAATTTCTAGAGATTATTTAACAATCTTTAGGGCATTTATGTGGTTGGCCCATGTTAATTTGTGGTCAATAGTCTTATCCAGAAATTTTATTTCATTTTCATAAGGAATGATAGATCCTTTTAAATTAAGTGTTGGAACCTCTTCCACACACCGGCACCTGGTAAATCTTACTGCATCTGTTTTGGAAGAGGAGAATTTTTGGGTAAACAACCGCAGACGATCCATCGTCATCCCGCTGGCCAGGCCTTATTCACTCCTCGATATTTAATTGGTGAAACAAGAATACAATTACTTCGAAAGGAGAGTAGAGGTCTTGAGCTCCTGTTATCACCAACAACAACTCATGACTGATGACCATCTCCGGTGTCAGGACATGTTAAAGTACTTTTTCGGAGGGTGGCCAAAACCTCGGTAGTCGGTGAGTTGGTCAGTCCACTCATTTTTTTACCCTAATCCATTCTCATCAGCCCACGTAATAATAGCATTAACAGACCTTTGCAGATGTTTACATACTGGCAAGGAATCATATCCTGTGCAGTATAATGCAAGGTCATTGACAAAAAGTGACCATTTAACACGTGGCAGGATTTTTTCAACCACAATATTTATTGCCACTGAAAAGTATTTTGCACTTAAAATGCTTCTTTGGGAACTCCTTCCTCCTGCACAATAGGTTGGGAGAGGGAGTTTCCCACTCATACCTTAAAAAGTCTGTTCATTAAAAAGGAATATATAAACCTGATCATTCTTTCACATATGCCCATCTTGGGCAATTGTTTCATGATGCCAATTCTCCAGGTAGTGTACACACTTTCTCGAGGCCAAGAAATGCACTGATGGTCTGACATTGTTTGGCGAACCCTCATCAGCCTCAGCAAGGGATCGAGGGTAGAGTGGTTTTTCGTGAAACCAAATTGAAATGGTGATACTAATTCTTTGGCTTCCAGGTGCCAAACTAGTCCTATTTATAATTTTCTCCGTCAGCTTACACAAACAACTAGTAAGAGCTATTGGTCTATAGCTGGTGGCTTGGGAAGCATCTATTATGCTTTTTAATAAGAACAATAATGGATATTTTCCAGTCCTTGAGTAAAATTCTAGTTTCCAATATTTTGTTTATAATCTTGAGTAAATATTTTTTTCATCACTTGAGGGGAGGACCTCCTGAAATTCTCTTAGGTAAAACTTATAGCTACATAGTTCAGATTTTCCCAAATCAAATTTCAGAGCCATTTCATAATTCTTTTGGCTTATTCTTGTTGAAAGTATTTTTGGAAAATATTACGGTATTAGTTGATTGTGGCTCATTTGTTTTAGGAGATGAATTTGCGACTATCACAGAAGTCACATCTATGTCGGCTTTGGAAGATGAATTTTTTGTGCTTTTGGAAGTACAATTTTTGGTATTGGACTCCAAAGCACTTGCCGATGAAAGTTTTTGATAATTCTGGAGATTTTCGATATTATTTACTGTCCGGGGAATATCAGGTTTGTGATGTCTATCAGATGCACTTATTGGTGGCCTTACAATGCTGGAGTTTTTCATAATTTCATTACCGAAGCATAGGTAGAGTTGGCACTTTTGTTTGCCCCCATTACCAGGCGTTTTGCTTTGCCACTGCCAATACGTACTTCAAATCTACATCTGGGGCAAGCCCTAGAATTTGGAGAGTGGTCACCCTTGCATTGAAAACAACATCGGGCTGCTTTGCATTGATTAAAATTATTGTGCTCTGCAGAGCACATAGAACACCTGTTATTGTTTTCACCAGTTTTGAATGTGTCCATATTCAAAACATCTGCGACACTGTTATGGATTTCTTTTATATTTTTTAACCTGCATCCTCTCATGGCAACCAATGATGGTATCAGGTAGGTAACTGGAGGAGAAAATTAAAAGGATAGCTGCATCCCCTCCCAATTTTTTTTACATGAGACACAAGAAGACATCTATGGAGAATCTCCTCCTCTTTGAAAACATGCAATTCTTTTTAGTACACTAACCCTTTGATAAAATACAGTCAATATTTCCACTTTAATGGGGTTCAAAATTTGATAGCAAAATAGCTTGAGTTTCATTACCAGCTTTTATTAGCTCTGGTACATGGGGCTGGTCCATGTTCTGTCTTAGTAATGAAATCAAATGGCTCATCATTTAAGTTTTTCACTGAAAACACTTTCTTGCTGAGAACTGCATCATTTAGAATGTGGCCATGCAGTCTTTGTTGTGCCTCGCTATCTTCCAAGGGTGAGGAAAATTTAACAAAAGCAGAATTTAATCCTTTCCACTTTACCAAATGGTTTTACTACACTAAACAAACATTCATAATCTAAGGACAAGCTTATATTAGTGCAATAAAGAAGTCTCTTATTCGAATCAAATCGACCAGATTTATTAACACCCTGGTGTGTCTGTTTGGTTCTGTCCGACAGCCAAGCTCATATCCATATGCATGCCAGAAGTTGTTGGATCCAGGGAAGGGAAAACTAGTAACTAAATCCATTAATTTAAGCCAGACCACGTGTAGAAGTCCAAAAAGTGCACACCAGACACCCAAAAGTCCCCAAACAGACGTCAACCGTGCATCAGAAAGGGAAAACCAGGTAGCTTCTACTACCTAGCCTTCCCACTCCAACACACCACCAAAGCCCAGGCATGTACACACCAGACCCCTAAAAACACTGGCTCACCCACCCACCCAAAACTACTTGGTTATATCAAGAAAGTATTGTGGATCAGTCATGTATTCGCATTCTCCACCAGTGGCACAAGTGAGAGTTGACTCCCAATAGTCCACCCCATACCCTACCATTTCAGGATAGTACCAACATGCTTGCAGTGGCCCAGGTCTAAGCCAGTCTACCTGCTGGGAGTTCTGCCCCCACTAATGGGGGCGGACTCCTCACTCCAAACATACTGGTGGACTTCTGGACAAAGAAATTATTGCTAGCTTTTACTTTTGTCAGTTTTGTTCACAAGATGGTGGTAGAAATTCGTGTAAAAATATAATTTCATGTCTCTGGACCTCTGTATGTAGCACAGCGGTTAAAATCATCTACTTGAACTCATGAAAAGCCTGGGTGAGGTCTAGATCATAAATAAACTAAGGGCTGAAAGCCATCTACACATTAAAGGGGAACTTGAAGGAAAACTTCTTAGAATCACTTTAAATGGAATATATTTACAGGTTAATTACTAGACGTCTTAATGGCCCCTTAGGAGTCCAATGTACTCTCATGGTTTGAATTATGAACAATGAATCAGGTTGATTGAAGCACTGAAATCACGTGGTCAGGTCTGCCGACATGAGAGATCTTGGAGCACGGATAGGGTACGATCAGAGCATCTAAGGATAGAGAAATCCACCTCCCACAGCCAGAATGGACACAGTATGGAACCCTGGAACAAGGTATTCACATATAAATACACATGCGACACACAGTGTGAGTGATCCTGTGCGGCGATGCCACCTAAACTCCCTATTTGCTTGAAATAAGTCTTACATTCCCAAATTCCCTCAGAGGGCAAAGAAATAAATGAAATACTCCACAGAAAGTTACAGTATTTAAATGGGAGGGTGTGATACACAAGATACCAATCTTACAATCTCCCAGGATGATTTGGTTTAGCAAATGCTAGTACAGGGAGGCCATTCAAGCAATAGAGAATAGTGAATTATATATATACAAGGGAACCATAGCACTCACATGTGGCACAGAGGTGAAACACAGAAAAAGAAATAATTCTGACTGCACACACTACTCTCATCACTTTGCCTTCTCTGGAAGTTAGTCTCCGCTTCTTCTATGGCACTGATGAATGAGGGTGATGCACTATGGGCGAATTAAGTTACCCATGTGGTAGTATGGAGGCTGAGAAACAAAAAAATGGGGGAAAGAGGCGAGTGAGCCGTTTAGTTGGTATGCGATTCGGCATCTTGTTGTTGAAGATTAAGCCAGCCTTGTGCTGGCACGGGCTCTTGCTCCTAGAGCAGCCCGTAATGGACGTTCTTCTTCCTGCAACTGGTTTTATGATCTCCGTTTTGCTCTCCGGCGGCCGCTTGATTATTCCATGGTGTTTGGAGTTTCTGTTGGCCCCTAGATTAGTCCGTGGCTTTTGGGTCGCACCTGGAAAGCGAGATAGCGACAGCATTGGGTCAACGGGGCAAGAGCATGAGCCAGATTCGTGGGGAAGATTGAGAGATGTGTTGACGAGTGTTGTAACAGAAGCCTTACTTGGTTGACAAGATGGGGAAAATAGCATAATAATAATACATGTATTTATTGTATGTATATTTGCACTGACATCTATTTTATTTTCAAAATCGTTCACAACTAAAAATTAATTCTGATTTAAGAACAAGATTCTTCTTTTGCTAAATTCTGTATTTTATAAGTAAAAATTTTGGGTTTTTTTTTTACACAGTATTTTTGTGTATAAATGATACTGACTGCTTAAAAGGGGAATTAATTTTTCTAGTAGGCTTACACATTTGGCTTTCATATGTTTTACATAAAATTTAAATACAAAATTAACTTCGACTACAATAGACCTCAGAGCTCAGATTGAAATATATTTTATAGTGATAGTAAATTACCTATAAAAAATGTTTTTCGATAACTACACAAGAGGGGAAAAGAGCAAAGTTGCCCTAGTTACTACTGCTGGATCAAGATTTCAAATATGGATGCCTGAGGTCATTGTGCATATTGCACCCTTTTTCTACTAGCAGTTCCCAAATCCCATTTTGTCGAGTACTACAGTAATTGCGCTTCCCTCCAATGGGTCAGCAATACAATAATATCTATTGTAATGGATTGGTGATGAAAATAGTATACAGCTGTAGCTATGATCAATACCCATGTTTATTTTACTTATTTTTGTGTACAACAATTTTTTAATTTTAGTCTAATGACTAAAATTAAAAAATGATAATAATAGTCAGATTTTGAAATTATATTCAATAAATTTGATTTACCATTTAATTTTGATATTGACGCACCAAAAGTCATGGAAGTAATGAAATGTTAAGAGTGGTCACAAAAACAAATATTTCATTCCATCGGATGCGAATCCCAGGACGTGTCCCCTGTGCCAGGTAAGCACTGATTTCTAGCCACGGCAAAGGACTTTGATCATTGGTGTCCTCAGGCACCAATCGTGCCTCTGTCAACGTTGGGAGTGATTGATAAATAATATGGTGGTCAGTCAACTTGAGTGGGCAGTAACCGGGTGGTTTGAAAAGGACATGGAGACAGCAGCGAGGTAGGTTTTAGGTAGATGTGACAATACCATAAACAGTTAACATCTCAAGTTGTTAAAAAGGCACTTAGTGTATCCTGTGATTTTTTTTCGTTCAAATTCTTCATGTTGGTTGGTTGTGTAGCTTCGTATCATTCAGGAGAAAAGTAAATATTTTTAGCATATCACTATGAAGCATAAATGCAATGATGACTTCAGTTTTGGAATTTTATCATTAATCTTGTACATGTCGCATAATGTAAAGTAAAAACGATCTTGTCCATAATTTATAAGACTTTGTAGTAAATAGTTTACCGTATTAAGTGAAAAAATCTCATCTTTTAAACATGTTTCTGTGACAGTATTTTAGGACGACTTAACCAAACCATAAAAAATGTCCCAACTTTAAATTAAAAGTTGGGACATTTTTGTGTTACTATCCACAGTAATATTAATTAGCTTGATATGGTGCTGTACATGTAAAAATTTTGACTTTCATATTGAACACCATCAATGCTTTGGAGGAGGATGTAGTGTAGTCTGTCCACCTGTCTTGAGAAAGGGGTTGTTTACTACTGCAGTCATGGACAACATCGATCACAACCCTTCAGCAACTACCTCTTTCGTGCAACCAGCAAATGACGCTTCATATACATCTGAATGACAATTTCGTGACACTAAAGGGTGACAACATGCATCTTTATAATCTTGTGTTCCTTTCAGGCATAAAAGAGACACAGAGCGCTCGAACATAGATAAGATACTTTATTATCATAGCCCATTATAGTCTTGTGTTTTTAAGCCTTTCAGTAGCACTGTGGGGATCCTTTAAAATTAAATGATGTAATAATGATAATAGCACAATAGAAATCCTGGAAACAGATTCTCTGGCCTCATAAATGTAGGCATAGATAAAAGTTTCATGTTTCTGTCTTTCTTAGTTGCAGAGTTATCAAGCAAAATATTTCATGGCAGCCATTTTGTATGCCATCTTTACCACAATGGTAGATATGTATAGTAGTAGGAGCTCTGGTGATATTTTCAATTAACTCTTTTACACAGAGACATTATTTTCTGAATAATGATTGCTGTGTTCATTTCAACAATGATTTACTTAAGTGTCTGAAATCGAAACAACTAGCAGCTATTTTGAAAAGTGGTGGCCATATTGAAATTTTGTGTGGACACCCATATTTTCAAAAGAGGGGTTAAAATGAGCACTTGTGCCAAATTTCACGCTCGTATCACAAACGGAAGTATTTTTCTACTTATCTGCAGCACTATAAGGGGTAGGAGGGTTTTTTAAAAGTTAAAGATACTCAGGAAGTGTTTTTGTCATTTTTCAATAATACTAAAACCAGGATAGCAATGAAGGTTGGAACCTTATGAGTGTTACAGTACAATCAGTGAAGAAGACATTGATCAGCCAGTTCCAAAATGCAGGAAAACTAGAAATCAGAATGATTTAGTTCCTCTAAGTGTTGATGTTAAAATCAACTCAGGCAATACTAGTTAAGAAAAGCTAAAGTACTATGTATTTTCTCACCAAGATAATTCCCATCTTACTGCTGATCAACTGACACAATTAAGGGACATGTTGGCTGCTAATCACTAATTGCTCATTCTTGAAGAAAATGAACTATAGAAGTTAAGAGATGTACACTCGGCAAGGAAAGTCAGGATACAGTTTTCATTAGCTTTCGTTCATTGAATTTCCCATTTGTTTTTACTGAAAAGACAATCTCGCAAAATTTACTCTAGGATATGAAAATACATTGCAAATTATATTATAAAGTTAAAACTGCAAAGCAAAACCGTTCAGATACTTAAAAACACAATATATGTCCAAAGTAATTGGAATTTTTCAGATGGATTCGTTCATATAGATCTGGTAGATAGAATGTAAATCTCTGATTGTGTACTATGTATCACGACAACAATTTTAAACGTTTTCCTTCATGAACGGAAATATTATTGCATCATCGTAAGTGGTGAATGTAACTATTTTAGTTTTTACAAATTTATGTTTGTATTCCAAAGCGTTTAAAATTTAGCTGACGTCACTGGCAGTCAATGTTGCGACGGCTAAGGTAGATTGAGCAAATGTAGTTGCATCCGCAAGAGTATTTCTATGATGTGAGGAGAGCCCTAGAACTTCGAGAGGGAAAGCACAAGTCACTGGATACTGGCTTACGTAACGAATTTCAAACTTTGATTACTTTGACGTGGACATCAATCGAATGCTAGTTGCTGTTTACAAAGCTACAGTCTTTAAAAATAAATCCTTCTCAAAATTAAAGTAGCATGTCAGCTCAAAGATTTTCTGGCTATGCTCCCATTACAATGCAGTTCGTAGTTAGTCTACACGACTGCATTACTTTGCCGCGAGGTTCAAAGATTTCCCGACACATCAGCTTTTTTTCCATGATATAAAACTTTGTCTGTGTAATGCACATTGAGTTATTTGTAATAATGAATATTTTTACTTAACACAGCTTTTTTCGTTAATGATTTTTGGATGAAACCCGATTTTCAACATTACAGACTATATCAAGAGAGCAAGAATGACAGCTGCCTGTGTTTGAAATTTTCCACGTCTTTTTACAATCTTTGAATATTACGGTAACTGTCGAATGAAATCAAGATTAGGGTATGATTTTCTAAGAGAATTAACTTGAATATTATGATCCCTCAAATTTTATTTAGCATAGTGCAGCACGATCTTGGCAGCCACATCACCCTGTTTCCCAGGTATCTGTGCACCGACTCACAGCTCTTTCTGCTGCCTTTCCCCATCACAAGTCCGTCAACAATACTATAATGCT
Source organism: Macrobrachium nipponense (assembly GCF_015104395.2). NCBI lineage: Eukaryota > Metazoa > Arthropoda > Malacostraca > Decapoda > Palaemonidae > Macrobrachium > Macrobrachium nipponense. Next base: position 67,264,967 of record NC_087203.1, on the reverse strand, counting down.
CTCTCTCTCTCTACTTCTAAAACATACTTCAAAAATATATATTACCACTCAGTCTCCCAAAGAAAATATAATGAAATTATGTAGTTATAAATAGGCCTATGCTTTCATGTAAGCAGATTTTGCTTTCTCTCTCTCTCTCTACTTTTAGAACCCATTTGAAAAAAATAATATCACTCAATCTCTCAAAGTAAATATAATGAATAAGTATCTATATAGATAGGCCTATGCTTGCACGCGCGCACGCTCTCTCTCTCTCTCACTTCCAAGTTTCTTTCCCCATTTCCCCATCTCTCTCTCTCTCTCTCTCTCTCTCTCTCTCTCTCTCTCTCTCTCTCTCCCCACTTTTGAATCGTTTGAAAAAATATTATCACTCAATCTCTCAAAGTAAATATAATGAATTAAATATCTCAATCGATAGGCCTATATGCTTGCACGCGCTCTCTCTCATCATAATATTTCATTCTTTACGGTATTGTTCCTCACGATTTCCACAAGTACTGCCCACATTTTTTAAAAATTTATTTTATTTTTTAAGATCTGTCTTCAATTACGCATGAATTTTACGTCAGTTTAGTGTCAAACATTACTTATAAGTAAAGTTTCACAATAGGTTTTAAAAAAGGATGATGGATATTCTACCCTGAACTGACGTTACCAAACCAACATTAACGAATAATATAGAACCTGTTTCTACATTCAAATATAAATGATTATAGGAATTCTACAGAATCTTTATGGTGTAAAGTTAATGGAAATCTAGAAAGCAACAAGCATGATTTTGAAGCTCCGTCCCCTTTCTAGAGTTGCCAGGTGTGGCATTATTGAGCAACGATGTCCGAAGATTGAAAAGACTGTATCCTGACTTTCCTTGCCGAGTGTACAAGCTCATATTGCCTTAAGTGATCCACAGCCAGTTGGTCTCCCATATATTGATACCCTGAAAAAGCCAAAACCTTTATTTCCAGTATGTTAAAAGATATGGAAGAAAGAGGAATAGTAGAAACCTCAAGTGCGGCGTAGCTAAGCCCTATTGTACTTGTTAGGAAGCCAGATCACACTAAAAGAATGCGCCTTGATTACCATAAAGTCAAAACACACCTCCAAGTTGATATTCACCCTTCACCTAGATTAAGAGAAATGGTAGAAACAGCTGCAGGAAACTATTATCAAGCTTCCTTGGATATAAGAGATGCACATTATCAGGTGGAATTAGATAACGAGAGTAGAGATATACCAATTTTTAGTGATGGAGTTTCACTGTATAGATTCAAGCGCCTTCCTTTTCGATTGTGTTAAAGTCCATCTATATTTTCACGTATCATGTCTGGCTATATTTTGAAGTATCATGTCTAATATCTTGGCTTTTCTCATTAATAAAGAAAGAGTGCATTAAGAATGACTTTACACGATGTTTTTTGGGCTCCCAGTTTTCCTATCTTCTTAGAAATATTTGATAAACTATTCAAACTTTTCAGTGAAAGAGGAGTGAAGTTAAATCTAAAGATATGTCAAACAGGTCAAAAGGAATAAATTCTTAGCTCACATAATTTCAATAGATGATTGTAGACCATATCCAGACAATATCAGTGTCATCAAAGAAATGAAACCCCCTACTATTGCAACGGAATTTGCATATTTCTAGGAATGTGTGGGTTTTACAGAAAACACATTGAGGACTATGCTAAAATTGCTGTTCCTTTGCTTAATCTCTTAAAAGAGAAAGAACCTTTTTGTGGACAAAAGATTGTCAGTCCAGCTTTGAACAGATGAAACAAGCATTAATCACTGCACCAGCATTAGTAAAGGCTCAGATGAGTAAGCTCTCTGAATTATTCACTGATGCTGCTTTAGATCATATAGGTGCTGTTTTGATGCCGAGACAAGATGATCAGCTAAAACCTACTGGATATTTCACTAAGAAACTGAAGCCAGTTGGACAGTGCTACAGTACAACTAATAAGGAAGCACTTACAATTGTCTTAGCACATCGTAGATTCCAACATTTTCTTAGGGGTGTTCCATTTACTATTCAGAGAGATCATCAGCCTCTAGTTTCGGTATCCATGAGAAAGACAAAGTCACCTAGAATGAGCAGATGGGTAACTGAAATGAAGGATTACCATTCCAAGTTAGAATATAGGCCAGGTAAAGACAATAAGGTGGCAGAACAACTCAGTAAACCAGTCAGAGCTGTCTTTCGTCAGAGTAGGGTCAATTATCTTGGTCTGAACAAAGAGGAGTTCAAAGAAAAGCAGTTAGAGGAACCAAGGTGGGCTGAACTAATAACTTTTAGAAGGTGGTAATTAAATTACCACTGAAAAGGTTTCCTAGAGCTTTGATTAATCAACTTTTGTTATATGGATGATTGTTGTATCTCAGTGCAGATAAAGTTGATAACTCAGTTCACTTGAGATTAATAGTTCCTAAGGATTTAACATAGGCAGCTTTGAAGTTTGGTCATAAGTCATTGTCAGGTCACCTAAATAATGCAAAACAATTGATGCTATTGAAAACCTTCTATTGGCCTTCATTGCAAACTGATGTTGCCAAATATGTACTAAGTGAACGTGTTAGTACCAAAAACAGAGACAGCAGTTCATTAAACCCACATTTCCAAGAATTGCTTCCTGTACTTAAGCCTTTAGAGCGAATCAGTCTTGATTTAACCGATATGCTGCTGGTGCAAATGGTAATAGATGTGTATTGACTGTTACTGATCATTACAGCCGCTGTGTTGAGTTCTATCCATTGAGAAGTAAATCTGCTGAGAAGTAAGTAAAAACTTCCCTGTCCATTTGAATGATTTGGTGTATCTATGACAGTCGTTCTTCATAATGGTGCTGAATTCACCTCTAACCAATTTAGACAATTATGTCACAAACATGAGATAAATATTAGTTATATTACCCCACAGTGTAAGTGAAAGAATGCACAGATCCATGAAAACGGCACTAATTATAACGTGTAAAGGACATCCTTATCAATGGCCTAAGTACTTAGATGAAACAGTGTGTGGTCAATTCTGTACATATCACTCTTGGTGAACAACCCAGGCTAATTATGTATTTTTCTCTCGTAGAGCAGCTAGACAAGTGACTAGTGTGTTATCCACACTAGTCAATAGAAAAGACTATCGTTGCAAAGCCTCATGGAATAATTCAGAAAACTCAGAGAGATGGCCAAAGTTTTTTCTGATTATGGTTATTGGGCGAATGAGCCTGAATCATGAAGTAACCAGTTGTTTGTAAGAAAAATGATCATAAGTGATTAGTATACCCCTAATGAGGAGTGGCTAGATCTTAACAGAATTCAATCTTAACAGAATTCGAGATCTCATTAAATAAGTGTTTAGCTTAGTAAAGTTATTAGGATGAAACGCGTCTTAAGGGTGGCGTCCCACAACTTGCTCTGAATGTCTGTTAGCAGGCCTTGTTGATTAAATGTTGGTTTATATCTCTGGTTGAGAGATAGGAAGCATTTACCGTCTGCAAGACCGTATTGTTATTGTTAGATTTATAGTCTACCCTAAATATTGTAATTAAATGAACTGGTTGGCCTTGATAAATGAAAACCAATTTCCGTAGGAGTAAAGTGGTGTAAGTACGTATTCATGGAAATCCTTCTTTTAGATAATGGCAATACTCTTCATATATAATAATTGGTGGAAGAAAAAAACGAATTGGTTTTCATCTTATCAAGACATTAATTTACCCACTCGAAGTTGAGGTTGTCTATGTACGTGCATAAGTGCTTAAATGTAACTTTGTGCATAGTTACATAAGCTTAACAGTGTTCTTATGTAATTTTACCCTGATGTAACAGCAATTACTAAGAATTATTATGTAATGTCATGGACATTGGTTCATGTTGTCCTTGCATGTGGTTACAACTGGAGTTGTATACCTATTTTCTTATCATCGATATACGGAATGCTCTTAGAATTCTAAACATGGATGTGAAGACAGATTTCTTGACTTTATTGCTTTGACGAAGATAAAAATGCCCAAAGGAAGTGATATTAGTACACTACCACTATGTATGAGATGATCCATAAGGGGAAGGCATCCATCATTTTCATTTCCATTGTGAATTTCCCAGATGGGACCAATTAATTTAATTTTACCACAGAAAGTATTTACATTTTCGTTCCCTGACCAGATTCGATAATCGTCAACATGACCATACTGCATTTCATGGAATGATTCAGTTTAATATACTGCTTTTTAAAAAAAATTCCACATACAAACTGCAAACTGAGGGTTATCTATACCAAAACAAAATTTGGAAAGTAAAATTTCACGTTCAATTCAAATTTACATTTTTACATGTAATCAGTTTTACTAAAGTGCTCGAGAAAATGGTATATCCAGTTGTCTGCTCTCTAGTCTGGGGTGTCATAGGAATTCTAGCAGATCTGTGTTAGGTATCTTTGTGAATAATGACACCATATCAAGACGCTCAAGTCGTGACTCACAATTAATTTAACTATTAAATAAATTATCAATCAAGTCTACATTGTTCTGTAAACTGGCATCATAAATGTCAGCTAAACCACTGAGTTAAGAATATCAAGGTACTTGGGTGGTCTGTAAAATAAGGTTCCTAATGAGCTGCAGTCGCGAGGAACGCTGTTACGTGGGATCCAGTGACACTGGCGTGTAGCTTGGTCCCCCCTCACCCAATCCCCCCCACACCCCACCCCGCCCCGCCCCAGGCGAGCTGTCTGCGATGTTCAGTCTTGCCTTGCCAGACTTTAGAGATGGAGCTCCCACTAACTACTCCCGTTAGGTGTGACTTACGCTCTGTGATTAGTTTTTTGTGTTAAAAAAACACTGTGCTGGTGGACATTCATTCCCAACTGTGTGAAGTCTAAGGAGAAAAGTGTATGAGCGTACAAGATGTGCGCAAATGGTGCAGAGAATTCAAAGACAGACGTCCATGATGAACAGCGTTCTGGACGGCCATCGGTTTTGGACGAAACGACTGCGAAAGTGGAAGAAACAATGCTGAAAGATCGAAGGGTGGCGGTTTGAGAGCTCTGTGAGATAATCTCTGATGACAGCAAGACCTGCTTGACAAAAGTTTGACAGACCATTTAGGGTATGCCTTCGCGGCATGGTGGGAAAGTTCTATGATTCAGACATAAAGAAGATGGTACACCGTATGCAAAAATGCATTGACCTCAGCAGCAATTATGTCGAAAAATAGGAAGAAGTCTAAGCTTTCCAAAAATGTATTATTCAATGCCAATAAACATGTTTTTCATTGTGTAAAATCTTTGGGAATCTTATTTTATGGACAACCCTCGTATTTTGCTAAATGCTTTTTTTTTAAATTCTTTTTTATTTTTAACTCCATGCAAGTTTGGTGAGGTCACACACAACCTTTTTATATGATTTACATTTCCCTTTAATATTTATTTAAACTTTTTCATCTGAAATTTCTATTCAAACTGTCTATATAACTTTTAATTATTTCTTCGTACTGTTTTAATCACCCAAAAGATGGTTAATTTTTCTGTATATTCCAATTTATTGACAATTAACAGTGTAGGAGATTGGTAGTTTTTGACACTATTATTTCTTAAACTTTTCAATTCATTGACGGCTACAGTAAATCTTAGTGGAAGAACTCCACACTGCAACAAAATATGTCACAAACACACGAGGGCTATATAATGCGCACATATCACAAATGAGTTGAAAAAAAGCCAACAACCGTATGTGGGAAAACGAACTTTAGCCCAATGATCTAGTTGCTGACTTGAATGCAACACATTTGTGATCAGTGCGTTCAGTGACTGATGTGTGTTTTGCAGCAGTGTAGACACACCCACAGGAAATAGTTACATTTCTATCCAATTACTTCGCAGCCAAACCTTCAAGATACTCCACTCACTCACTGATACTTCATTCGCTTTTTTCCAGGTTACATCTCTTACAAGTTTTGACCTAATTTTACAAACTCACTGACTCCTCGATTACTTAAATCCCCGATTTCCAGGTTACTTTGCTAACCATCAAGCTACTTCAGTGAATTCCTGGTTATGCCACTCCTTATATTCTAGGTTACTTAACTGACTTTCAATTCCAGGTAACATCACTCCTTATATTCCAGGTTACTTAACTAACTTTCAAGCTACTTCAATGATTTCCAGGTTACGTCGCTCCTTATACTCCAGGTTACCTAACTAAGTTTCAAGCTACTTCAATTATTTCCAGGTTACGTCACTCCTTATATTCTAGGTTACTTAACTAACTTTCAAGCTACTTCAATGATTCAGGTTACGTCACTCCTTATATTCCAGGTTACCTAACTAACTACCAAGCTACTGCAGTGATTTCCTGGTTAGAAGCAAAGCGCAAGACTTCCTTAAACAAGACTGGGTCTTCCGCCTGTGAGTCACAGAATTCCTTAAAGCACAATGACCAGGGACGGTGTCCAATAAGGTTCAAAAGCAACTCAACAAAAATGCTGCTTTTTGATATTCAACAATTTTTTTATGCCAATTCATATTTCTTTTCAACGGAGATTTTATTCTGTAACCCATAATATTCAGCCAAGAGTAACTTTAAAAATTCCCTTATCTTGGGAAAATAACGTGGTCTGCGATATACTACAATTTGAGAAATCAAAAACCATACAAAAATAGTTGAAAATTAGATGGGTCAGAGAGAGAGAAAAAGACACATACTAGAATTTTTGTATTTACAAAGAAATGTATAAGGAGTAAAATTCCGTCCATTTAAGTCTCGTAAAAGAGTGATGTACGCGGTAGTTTAGATACGGAAGATGGGCTATAAACCCAGACCAGTGAAGATTTATATAATTGGTCTTAAAACACTACGGTATTGGGATGAAAGGGGATGTTACTCCCCTCAAAGTCTACTTTCAACCCTCATCACCTTCAAGAAGTAAAGATATATAGGTACTTTTAGATTCTAAGACTACATACACACATACATACATACATACATACATATATGGTATATATATATATAAATATATATATATATATATATATATATATATATATATATATATATATATATATATATATATATATATATAGTTTTAATGCAAGTGATGCTTCCAGTCGTTTCTGATTTAAAAAACAACATAAGCATAAAAATATAAAGCTGAAAGTAACAGGGGCGATAGTAAAATTGAGCATACCGAACTGACAATGAAAAGAAAAAAGTTCAAAAAGAAGAAATTTAACAAATAATACAAATTTAACAGTGAAACAATGAAAACATGAACGAATTTTTCTACAATGTTATTTGGAATGGGCTGAGGGAGATCACTTTTCCTGTAGGAAGACGACCTCCGCACGCAAACATGTTGATTGAATGTCCAGATAACATCCAACTTTTATAAAAATTTAAGTAAATCAACTTTTAACTTCTGATTTGAAAGGTGATTACAGATCATTTCCAGATGCCGTTGGTAGTGATGCATTCTGGATTATCAATGAAAATCATTTCGGGTCTTATGAGTCCGGTGGGAGCGGTAATGTGTCTCGGTGAAATCTGAGAAGCCAACAGACCGAGCAAAGGAGTTCTGAATTGGGACCAGAGCGCCAGGTATGCAAAACTCGCTTCTCTGTCCACCTCAGTCTGCCAAATTTACTGCAAGACCCAACGCGGGTGTCATCTGAAAAATGCGCATCGCGATGCTGGAAAGAGGTTCCACACACTCGTGCGTGTCTGCCGCGCATTCCAAGGCTTCTTGAATGGGTCTTCGTCCATTCATTGCGCGTCCTCGTTGAAACTGCCGTCTTACGGAAGGTTAAAGCGCATATTCAACGAGAAACTGTCATGCTTAACACTTTACGTGGGAGGAATTGATGCATTACACGAATGCCGCTCATTCCTTCTGTTCTCAAGTCCGTTTCTGTCTCTGAAATTCACTCTTTACAAAGCTTGTTGCTGCGATTCCTAACATACCCTCCCGGCTCAGACTTGTGATTCGAAACGTTCATTATTTTAAGAGCGTGTGGTGTTTTAAACTAAATCTAGTGACCAGGTAGTCATCCTTTAAGGAACCTTTTCTTAATATTGCAAAAATATCGTGGAGCCTTGGATGACTCCATAGGAAAGCCACGCTGATCATAACCAGGGAGGCTGAAAATGACCAAATAGGCTCATCTCTATAGATATGTTAAGAAGTCTAGCAAATGGGAAACTGTTCTACGGTGTTTAAGAATTTGTGCTCCCGGTATAAGTCATAGGTTTGTGATGGCTTCAAAGACTTATCGAAATAAATTCCTGACAATTTTATTTAGTTTTACCTCTATTATTATTTTAACTAAACTTTTTTTACGTCATCTCATGGTTGTGAGTTGATCAGTATTCAAGAGAGATATGAAAATGGTAAGCATGTTATTAGCAGAGATCTTATACATTTTCCCTTTAAAAAAGAATGAGTTGGGTGTATTTAGCTTAAATATCCTCCCTGGCCTCTGCGATGCCATTATCAAGTACACAGTCAATCAATCAAATGAAAACTCTTTCCTTTTATCCTGCTTGAGCATCAAATAGGATTCTTATCTCATTCAGAATTATTTCTTAGTAATATTACTATCTTTTACAGATAACTATGTTACAATATAATGGGAGTAAACACAGAATTCTGTGGAAGAATTATTTTCTCTTTACTTGCGAGTGATAATAGCAATAACATTCAAAATATAAACGAAAACTTATTGTCACCATCACCACTTTCATAATAATAGATAATGATCGTAATAAGTCATAATAATAATAGAATAAATAATAATAATAATAATAATAATAGAATAAATTAAAATAAAACAGAAGGCCAAATATTCTCTGGAAATCGCTGCCCAAACAACCACCGGTCCATAACGGACCACCTACCAATGAAAATGATCCTCGCCAGCGACCAAATACAACACTTGACCTTGATGTTCGGTGATCCCAAGTGAAAGCCAGGAAGGCCGGCATAAGGCCCGCTGATTAGGTTCTCACCGGATCAAAATGCAATCCGCATCTTAGGTCACCCTATTCCAGGAGATGAGAAGGGAGAGGAGCGGGTGGGGAGGGGCAGGAGTACGGAGGAGAAGATGGAGGCAGTACTGACGGAGATGGATGAAAGATCAACGTGGTCGCAGGGGAAGGGAGGAGGGAGGGGGTGCCCTAGTCTTCAAGGGTTTTTCGGGTGCAGAGAGGGATGGGTGTTATGAGGTGGTGGGGGAGGGGGGACCCTGAGAGGCGAGAAGCCCTGGCTGTAAATACCTTTAGCTTCTTGTACCATAAACGTGTTACCTGAAGAAGTTACTGTCAGAAGAGGTAATCTTGGATCTCATCAGGAGGTCGGGACCAAAACTAACTCTATCTCTCTCTCTCTCTCTCTCTCTTTCACATATGTTTTTCTGTTATACACAGTCTCTCACACATATCCTTGCGGTTTATTTCTTCTAACCCTTATTTACTCTAATACAAATAAACATTTATATTCTTGCATAAATGGCTCTCTCTCTCTCTTACACACACTACAGTTATTCTTGCCTTATACACACTCTCTCTCTCATCCTTGCATAATATTTCTCTCCATCTCTCAAAGTCCTGTCTTATTCACCCAACCAACAACTTCCCCCGCCTTTCTCTCTCTCTCTCTCAAACAATATTCTCGTATATTTATATTCTCTCCCTCTTTCTTTCACAACACGAATACGACGAACACACACCCCCACACATGCCGACACCCATTATTGCATTCTTATTCGACACTGTAACAAGGTTTTATGGTCATCATTTGTCTTGACAACCTGGTGCTTGAAAATCTCAAGTTTTTTTTTTTCTTCTGCATTTGAGCCTCTTATTAACTTTAACACCGATTTTTCTGCGAGCGGATTTTCTCTCCACTGTCAGACGTTTTATTCCTCAGCCAACTTTCATTTCCTTTCCAGTTCATCTCCCCGAGCGTGAACTTTACTTTCCGTTTCTTTTTTTTACTCCAGTCTCCCCATTTTTCAGTGATATTCTGGAGTGAAGAAAAAAGGCGTGGGTCAAGCAACCTCATCCTACGAGACTTGCCAAGACGCTGGAAGCGCAACATTTTTGTCGCCATTTCTAAACTGAAAAAAAGGCGTTGGTTTTATATATATATATATCGTACATGCATACATACATACATACATATATATATATGTATATATACATATATGAATAAATAAAGGTCATGCCATGGAGGAAAATGACCTTTATTTATAAATAGCATCACGTCTTATATATTTCGTGATCAAGTTATTCATATATATGCATACTTATGTACACACAAATATTGTATATATGTGCATATATATAATATATATATATATATATTATTATTATATAATATAATTTATAATTAATTTAATATTATATAGATATATATATTATATATATATATTATATTATAATATCTATATATATATATATATATAATAATATATATATATATATATATATATATATATATATATATATATATATATATATATAATATATATATATATATGTGTGTGTGTGTGTGTGTGTGTGTGTGTGTGTGTGTGTGTGTGTGTACTCTCATCCGTTCAACAACAGGGGATAATTCAAGTTTTCAGTATTCAAACATTACATCAAGGAAGAGCAACTGATGCTAGAAACTTATTTAAAAAAAAAAATGGTGAGGCGCAGACTATAAATAACATAATTTCAGGAATGCAGTCTCCTCAACAAAGTTACAAAGTCCACTAGCCTAGTCCCATAAACTAGGAACCCTGGAGAAGAATTGATTACCCTCATCATGGCACCCGCAGGAGAAACCGTTCCTTATGCCCTTAACTCTGTTGATTCCACTATATGGTTAGAGTTGCCTAACCATCAAAATCATGTATCAAACATGTGTGACTAAACCTCAAACACCGCGAGGCAATTTTAGATCTCCTTGGCTTGTTCCTGCGCACCTATGGGAACGTTCATTTTGTAAAATCTAACATGTTTTAGTTAACGCCAACCAGACTCTCCAATGGGATTTGCTAAGCCTCGTAATAGTTCTTTTGTGTCTAAATGTCTTTACTTCTTATTCGATGCCATATTTTTTCCAGGCTCTTCTCTATTATTGTCTTTCCCTGCTTAGTTGGCTGGTACCTCGCAAAAGTCATTAAGTATACAAAAGTTAGTTTTGGTATTAAACTTCCCCAGAGATTGCATTGCACTTGGTGCATCATTAAGAAAACGTTTTTTTTTTTTTGGCCTGGAGTTAAGTGTCTTAAAATTATTAGAAGTTCATATAACTCAAGTAAAACTCTATGCTGCTTTCTATAGAAAGTTTGCATCAATAGCTAAGAAAAACTTTCCAAATCCAACGCCATGAGCTTCCACCAAATGCTTCAGTTTACCGTAGAAGTTAACCTAAAAACATACAGCCTACTGGTTTTTCGGCAAATCCTTAGGTGTCGAGCTGCTTTTTGTGACTTCAGCCGATGCTATAGTAGATTCACGTCAACCGTGCATTTGATGTCTAGGCCAGTCCCTTACGGCGCTCCTGATTGGATGTTGATAAGCCAATCACAGGGCTGGAAACTCTCAGTCTCTCGAGAGAGTTCACATGGGTAGGATCTATGTTCCATCTCTCCTGAGGGATATAAGTCTTTCAAAAGTATCTCCCAGGAGAGGTGGACCATAGATCCTGCCTATGTGAACTCTCGAGAGAGACTGAGAGTTTCCAGCCCTGCGATTGACTAATCAACAGCCAATCAGGAGCTTCGAAAGG
>NC_087203.1:67230704-67248204 GCF_015104395.2 Macrobrachium nipponense | reverse complement strand
CTTTCTTTCTTTCACGAGAGACAAAACTGACAAGGACAAAGATATCAAATTAGCTAAATTTATCATTAGAGCTCAAAACGTGAGGGACGAAAATCAAGACACATTCTAACAGGAATCTGAAGCCATTAAACGTCCTGTCGGTTCTCGAAGAATTTGATTTATGAGACTTTGCGAGATTTAGGCTGTCAAGCCAAGAGCCGGGCCACTTCAGGCGTTGAAGACAGTGAAGAGAGGTAGTTGGAGTGGTTGGACAGCTAGATCAAGAGAACCATCTGATGCCCTTGATTTTGGTTCTGCTCAATACCTCTGTTCACAAATTTCTCTCTTCTCTCTCTCTCTCTCTCTCTCTGAGAAAGAGAAACTGGATGAGAACTATTACCGGATTTCGAAATTCATACGTATGTTACTATTTTTCTGTGCGGTGACAGACAATTTCTTTTGGCATATCAAAGTTTTAGTGGTGTATCTAACAATTTACCTGACAAAACACTGATTCACTAGCTTGTGAGGTTCCTTTTTTTCCCATTACTACCCTACAAAATTATCTCGCGGTTTTATATTCTTAAAGTTATTTGTTATTTCATCCTAAAATACGGAGCAGGCTCCACGCGACATGAATATCATCAAATTTATCATGGCTGTAGATGCGCTGGGTTTTGTATATCTGGAAAATTGGGAAAACTCTTTTAAACACGACTAAAATAACAAGTAGAAAAAACAGTGACTAACAGATTTGCAAAGACACCTCTTGAGCCACTGATAATGTTGTTCTAGGTTCCTGAGAGTGTATTTGATCTTATTATTATCGATGGATTATTTTCATACCTCCTGTATATGTTATTAAACCAAATAAAACATTTACTAAAGCGTTCACTTTTCAATTTCATACATAGTCAAAAAATTTTGCATACACAGAGAGAGAGAGAGAGAGAGAGAGAGAGAGAGAGAGAGAGAGAGAGAGAGAGAGAGAGAGAGAGAGAGAGAGAGAAATGCTAATTGCATTTGCCGAAAATCTCTGTTGTTGTAACAATGTGTTGATTCTGTCAGCACGGGCCCTTATCTTTCAACATGAACACAATATAATAATACAACAAAGGATTACATACACACAAATTATATAATATATTATGTAGTATATATATATATATATATATATATATATATATATATATATATATATATATATATATATATATATATATACATCGTATATCATCATCATCATCAGATCGTTCTAGTCCACTGCGGGACAAAGGGCTCAGACGTCCTACCACTCCCTTCTGTTATGGTCTTTCTAAGCCATTCTATACCCGCAGATTTTCTTAGCTCGTCAATCCATCATCTGCTCTTTCTCCACCTGCTTCGTTTGCAATCTCTAGGGACTCCCATTCTGTTATTCTTTTCGTCCATCTATTATCTGACATTCTCATTAGATGTCCTGCCCACTACATTTCTTTTTCTTACTTGTTGTTAGAATATCCTTTACTTTAGTTTGCTCTCGTATCCATGTTGATACTGGTAGGACCACCTTATTAAATACAGTGGTACCTCAGGATATGAAGTTAATCCGTTCCGAGGCGGCCTTCGTAACCTGATTTTTTCGTATCTTGAACCGCATTTTACATGTAAATTTCCTAATTCGTTCCAAGCCCTAAAAAAACACCCCAGTAAATTGTATAATAAAGCTAAATTGACCAATAAACAACGAAATACAACAATTTGGACCATTCAATACATAACTTAAAACTACATATACTACTAATATGTACTACATACCTGTAAATAAAGTGTATTAGTTTACATGGAATACAAGAAATACTGTACGTACATACGTATGTATGTTGTAAAATGTGGAACCTTACCTTTCGAGTGAGGGGATCTCCGAAAGTGGCGACAGAGGAGGAGAACAAATGGCAGAAAACTTGAACACTTGACTTTACGAAACACATTAAAAAATGTCAGGTAACATTAACACTAAACTTTACGAAACACATTAACAAATGGCACAAAACGTTAACACAACTTTACAAAAACTTAAAATTAAATTTCTTTTTTTTTTTTTTTTTTTTACATTTTTTTTTTCTTTTTTATACTTTACGTTTTTTTAACAAAATTTCAATTTCTTCACCACTTTCAACTTTGTTTTTTCGTAGTTAACTCACTTGGGATCTTCCTGTTTTTGCTTACTTCCATAACTAAAAGGACTCTTTAAAAAGAAAAAAAAATAACCTATCCAAGGGAGATTGCTTCTGCCTGCTTTTCACAATGTTCCTGAAACGACAGGCAAACGTCATCGAACTGCGCAAGCATACGACCTGTATAAGCCTTTTCGGGGTGTCTCTTTTCTACAAATGATTGCACTTTATGAAAAGCAGCTAGAGCATCCTTAATTTCTGGTGTTGTCATAGGGTCGTCGTCGTCCTCCTCGCCGCTGCTAGGGAACTCTTCTTGAACGACGTTATGTTGCATGGCCTCCAACTCCTTCAGGTCATCCGTCGTAAGCTCCTCTTGGTGCTCCTCGAGATGTTCATTGATGTCGTCCTCGTCGACGGCCAGCCCCATGGACTTCCCGAGTGCAACGATCTCATCAAGATCTGGTTGCGAAACTGTTTCAGGATCATCAGCTGTTTCTGAATCTGCATCAGCTTTGCCCATGTCGAATCCCTCGAAGTCTCGGGCGATACGGCATCAGGCCAGTGTTTCCTCCACGAGGAATTCAAGGTTCTCCCCAAAACCTCCTGCCAAGCTTGATCAATGAGTCGGATGCATATGACAACATCGAAATGCTCCTTCCAAAATTCACGCAAGGTGAGGTTTGTGGTATTGGTGATGTCGAAACATCTCTAGAAAAGATGTTTTGTATACAGCTTCTTGAAGTTCGATATCACTTGCTGGTCCATGGGCTGGAGGAGAGGGGTGGTGTTAGGTGGAAGATAAAGAACCTTAATATAAGAATACTCTGCTAGGATATCTTCCTCAAGGCCAGGAGGGTGAGCAGGGGCATTGCCCAACACCAGCAGACATTTCAGAGGGAGGCGCCTCTCTTCCAAGAATTTCTTCACTGTTGGGCCGAAACACAGATTTACCCACTCGGTGAACAAAAGTCTCGTTACCCAGGCTTTCGCATTAGCCCTCCACATCACTGGAAGCTTCTCTTTTAGCACTTTGTGGGCCTTGAAGGCTCGAGGAGTCTCGGAATGATACACCAGTAGGGGCTTCACCTTGCAATCCCCACTGGTGTTCGAACAAATTGCGAGCGTAAGCCTGTCTTTCATAGGCTGATGCCCGGGTAGCTTCTTCTTTTCCTCCGTGATGTACATCCGACGAGGCAACTTTTTCCAAAAAAGGCCAGTCTCATCACAGTTGAAGACTTACTGAGAACTGTAGCCTTCGTTGATCGTCATCTCGTCGAACGTCTTAATAAAAGCTTCGGCCGCTTTCGTGTCCGAGCTGGTCGCCTCCCCATGCCGCACCACCAAATGGATGCCACTCCGTTTCTGGAATTTTTCAAACCACCCACGAGAAGTCTTGAAGTCTGGGGTTGGCGTCGATGTCCCTTCTCCTCCATCGTCTTCGGCCTGGGCAATCAAATCGCCGAAAATAGCGCTGGCCTTGTGGCAGATTGCCGTCTCGGTTATCGTATCGCCAGCGATTTCTTTGTCTTTTATCCACACAAGAAGCAGCCTCTCCATCTCATTGTGCAAGTGGCTCCTCTTGTTGGACAAAATAGTCATGCCCTTGGAAGGTGTAGCTGCTGTGATGTGATGGCTTCCTTCTGCCTTAAGGATGGTGCCTATCGTCGACGGATTACGGCCATATTCCTTAGCGATAACACTCAACCGCATGCCAGCTTCCTACTTCTTGATAATCTCCATTAAGTTATGTAGTATACTAATTAAGTTATGTAGTATACTAACTAAGTTCTCACACAACACAATAAAGTACAAAGCGAAATCACTAACACGAATTTATGTTAACAAACGAAATCATATATGTGAACGAATGAATTCTGCGTGCGTACGATAATGCTGGTGTGACGCAGTGGCCAAAGAACGCCTTTACGTAGAGCACGATGGGAGAGATGCTGACCAATAGGAGAGCAGGATCTTATGGCGGTGACTAGCATCAGGAACCAATGGGAGAGTGGGAGGATGGTGGTGAGTCTACTCAGTTGGCGAGTTTTAAAACTGTTCTCGGCGGTCCGAGCGAATCTCGGGACTTTACAGCAACCACCTTTCGTAACCTGAATTATTTCCGTATGTAGAGGCAAAAAAAACTTTGTATTTGTTTTTGTAACTTGAATTTTTTGTAAGCTGAGACTTTTGTATGTTGAGGTTCCACTGTACTTTTCTTTTTAGAGAAAGTGACATTTAACTTTTCATAATCTCATTTTGCTTACTAAAAGGTCTCCATCCCATGCTTATCCTTCTTTAAATTTCGGTCTTATGTCCTTTGGAAACACTTCTGTCCTAAATACGTATATTCACTAACAATCTCTAGAGGTTCGTCCATTACTCTTATTTGTTGTCTTTCTGCATTTTCATTGAACATTATCTTAGTTTTACTCATATTCATTTTCAGTCTTACATTTCTGCTTTTTCTATTCAAATCTTCCATCATCTTTTGTAATCCCTCCCCTGATTCGCTGAGTAGAACTATGTCATCTGCAAATCTTAAGTTGTTAAGGTATTTCCAATTATATTGTTAATTCTACATATGCTATACATAGTGGTTTGTCATACTCTGTTGACTTTTCCTTTAGCTGGTTAATTACATGGATATGGTCAGTTGTTGCATACCCGCTTCTAAAACCTGCCTGCTCTCTTGGTTGATTAAAGTATAGCTGTCTTTCTATTTGGCCTATCATCTTATAAATATATTATATATATATATATATATATATATATATATATATATATATATATACACATATACTTATATACATACATACATATAATTAATGAAATCACGTGCATCTACTGTAATTTTTCAAGCATTATTATATATATATACAGGCAGTCCCTGGGTTACGGTCATGTTCGGGTTACGTCGTTCCATACTTACGTCGCTTGCTTCATGGCGCAGTTAGCCACAATTTTTCAGCGCCATAAGTGGATTTGTGGTGTCGTTACCTGCTTTACAGCATTGTAAGTGCTATTTATTTCCATTATAATTATGACTATTTGGGCTAAGGCAATTTTTGGTTTACAGCTCCCTGCCAGGAACAGAACCCTGCTGCAACCCAGGGACTGCCTGTGTGTGTGTGTGTGTGTGTGTACATATATATATATATATATATTATATATATATATATATATATATATATATATATATATATATATATATATATATATATTATATATATATATATATATATATATATATATATATATATATATATATATATATATATATATATATATATATATATATATATATATATATATATATATATATATATATATATATATATATATATATATATATAAACTACATCCACCAGGAAAGTTCAAAATGAAACAACGGATTGTCAAGTACTATCGAGGCAGCAGGTAGACAGTGGCGGATTTAAGGTGGGGTGGAGGACCTGATCACATGTCCCCCAGCCCCCTTCCTCCTCCTCCCATGGATAGAATGATGTGTAAGTCTCAAAGCTATAAATCAATTTTGATAATGTGTGCCCATTGCACAAAAGTAAAATATTGATAGAAACCCTGAAAATAAAGTTATATCATTTGTTTTTTCTTTATGCATGTATTTAGTTAGTGCTTATATTTTACCAAAATAACTTCATCTGGTTCTGGTACTTCTTTGTAAGCTACAGTTGTTAGAAACAATGTAACAATCTTCATAATTGTAATATCTCTCTCTCTACGTCTCAGTACTGCAATACACACACACACACACACACACACACACACACACACACCCACACACACACACACATATATATATATATATATATATATATAATATATATTATATATATATATATATATATATGCTTAAAAAATCACAGTAGATGCACGTGACTTCATAAATAAGCGAATACCACGGGAAATGATAGACAGGAATCCAAGCGTTTTCGTCTTTATTCAGACATCGTCAAGGAGTAGCTCCTTGACGATGTCTGAATAAAGACGAAAGCGCTTGGATTCCTGTCTATCATTTCCCGTGGGTATTTCGCTTATTATTATATATATAATAATTCAATATATATATACATTATATATATATATGAGAGTAGTATATATTATATATTATATTAATTATTATATAATAATATAATAATAATCATAGTATATATATATATAATATAATATATATATATTATATATATATATCTAATATACATATATTTATTAGGGTTCTTAAGGTTACATTGAATCATTCTGATCACCGGCTGGAATTCGAGCAATAAGGATAAAGGATTTTGACGACCAATTAAAGTACCAAAACAGAATTACGCCGAAATTAACCAGAGCCGTATCAAGTAAAACTCCTCGAGATGAGGCAATGTTTCCGTGTGCCAAGGATCTTCATAACTTTTCTTTCGTCTCACTACCCAAATGCAACCCACAAGTGCCTAATAACAACCAGGTCATCTGTTGAGAGAGAGAGAGAGAGAGAGAGCGAGAGAGAGAGAGAGAGAGAGAGAGAGAGAGAGAGGGTGGGGGGCGGTTACGATACTTATTCATACTTGCTTGTATACCACACTTCCATTTCGAATTACGAGGATTCAGCTTAGCGGATATTCGACCGAAGAGTGAAACTGAAACCCTTGACTCTTCTAATTCTCTTCTTAAAGCCTTACCATCTAACCAGCACCTAACCTAACCTAGTCATATCATCAGAAATACTGCAGACTAAAAAGAAACTGCATCTGCTAAAAGAGCGCCACAAACCACGAAATATCTATCGTACGAGTAACCAAACTGACATCATATAGGCAGTTCTGTCGGAAGCCCTTCAGCCAACAATGTCACAAATTCTCCCGTCAGGCCCACCCACCCACCCCAAGACCTCTCGGACGTGGAACCATCCTATTTCCGTAGGTAGAAGCCTTTGTTTAATCTCCATGAAACACCTGTAAGGATTCCCTCGCTCTCAGAATTTACATGCTAACTACCTGTGAATGGCTTGCGTAAGCATTTCCAAGGCCCATGGGCGTTGTTTTGTCAAATGAGAACATCACTTGTTTATTCGTTAAAATGTCAGTAACGGAAAAATATTTTAGCATTTAAAATTCGGCAATACACTGGAATTGTTACCATTTATGTGATTAGATGTAAAGTCTAAAAAATCGTTTAGACCTATCTCGCATGGCACAGGAAGGTTGAAGCAAGGACTACTGGTCCAACTCCACAAGTTCCTAAAACCTGCAACAAATTAAAGCAGACTGATTGGCGAATGGCGACAGCTGCATCACATCACAACGAGACCCAGACGACAAAAGGGTAATAGAAACTACTCTAGAATAGTACTACATGAATCATTGTCATTTTTCACCACAAACTTCGAGCAGGCTTCGTTCGTTTTAGTTGCCTGTATCAATAGGTGACATTAATAATAAATATACTATTACAAGCCACGCAAATAGTACTATCGTAATGTACTGGAAGATAAGAAATGAAGAAGACAACAATTCTGCTCGAGATCATTAGGTAACTCTTAAAAAAAACTTTTGACGTCGGATTACGTGAAGCTATGTGGAAGAACTATACAAATTTGTCGGCTTGTTGGGGTTGCGGAGGGGGGTGGGGGAAGGGGAAAGGCGCAGACCTGCAAGAATCAGTTGAGCAGTTGCCATCACAGATCTTTATCTGTTCTTTAATTCGCTTACGAAAAAACTAAGGTTTCTAACACCCGTAATTCGGAGGGGTGGCTGAGAGGGGCAAGTGTCATGTTTTCCTTAAATCCTTAAGAGGCTCTTGGCGACAAGTAGATTAAGAGGGCGATAAAGGGGAATACCCTGAGAGAGAGAGAGAGAGAGAGAGAGAGAGAGAGAGAGAGAGAGAGAGAGAGAGAGACTGCTTGAGTCAGCGTAACATGCTCTGATCGCTGGAAAGACTACTATGCTGGCTCACAACAGATGCCTTACGAAGGGGGCATTCGTATTGCTTCTGTTGAGCGAAACGGGAATTATTTCCAAGCATAACAGTGACGCAACCAGCGAAAACGAGAGGGAGAGGAGTTTTAATCAGTGAGTTGCATAATAATAATGATAATAAAGAAAGCAATTCACGAGATTTCCATCATTACCCCAACAGGTGAAAAGCTAATTACATGGCGTCGGCGACATTCAGTTTAAATTTACAGTGGCAAGTAGAACAGAACTACCTTTAGAGTAAAATCTATTACTTTTATCTAAAAGAACAATTATATCATTATTACTATTAGAAATTTAGCTAAAAACCCCTTGTAGGCATCCCAACTTGATATGATCAGTATTATTCAAAATTTATAAATATTGCTAAGCAACAATAGCAAAACATCCCTTTTAACAAGGGACCGTGCTTGCATAAGGCCGCCTAAACTAACTACCTTTAACTTGGAAAGCCTCTAAATGAAAAAAAATCGGAATCAAAGAAAGTACAGTCTAGGAAGATAAAAATGAAAATAAAAATAGAATAACTAACTTGCTATAAATTGTAAACATATAAAAAGCATAAAAGCATTTGAATGGTGACATATATATATATATATATATATATATATATATATATATATATATATATATATATATATATATATATATTATATATATATATATGTTGTTCACTATTAAAATGCTTTTTATCTATTTACAATTTATAACAAGCTAGTTATTCTATTTTCATTTTCATTCTTATTTTCCTAGAATGTACTTTCCTTGATTCACAAAAATCGTTCAATATATTTTTGTCTTTATATCTGTGAATATAAAAATTTTTTGTAGAAGTGACCAAAATTCGCGTTATATACATATACAATATATATATATATATATATATATATATATATATATATATATATATATATTAATAAGAGCAAGCAAATATCATATGGAAGATAGATTTACAATTTCAGCAATACTGTCGCTCGAGAAAGCCGTCCATAAAAGTTTACCGAGGGCTGATAACAGGTAGGCGCATGATTTTTTGAACTGTTATGTGTACATAGCTCAATACGTCACTTTCATTTAACTCGATTACAAATTTTATAGATAGTTCATACCAAAACGTGTCCCCCTCTTTTTTGTTCGCGCGCGTGTGTTTTAATTTTTTTTTTATTTATTTCTATGAATCGAGTAATGAGAGGAAAAAAGTGAGAGGGCGCAAAAAGCGAGAGAAAGGTCGTGGGACTTTAAGAGGAGGAGGGAAAGCCTTAAGAAATTTCAGCTTGCGACTGACTGGCTTTCAACAAGTATGTTGAATGCGACATGTTGCCTGAGACAAGGCAACACCGTTATTGCTTGTAGCATGCTACATGCTATTTTGACTGTTGAATGCCACAAAACCTTTTCCACCAATTCAACAAAAACTAAGCCATTTGTCAACACGATGTCTCAGCAGACGGTAGCTTCTGCTGCACATTTAGTGGTGTCTCTCTCATGCGCACCTTAACAATCTGCCGAATAATAATAATAATAATAATAATAATAATAATAATAATAATAATAATAATAATAACAAGAAAAGCTGCTGTGACCCTTTAATAATGAAATACCTACAAAAGAAGGCTGATAAAAAAGGACCTTTTACTCGAATGACTTACTTTAAAAAACCTCATAAATTTACTGCACAAAGCTACGATAAAATTGGGAATAATGGAAATTGTTCATTTATGTAAAATAAAAAGTCAAATATCAAACGCCAGCATCCCCTCCTTTCAAAAAATCGTGAAGATTGTGTGTGAGAGAGAGAGAGAGAGAGAGAGAGAGAGAGAGAGAGAGAGAGAGAATGCCCACTGAAAACACTGCCGTTCCTAGCACCATCTTTTCTGTGTGCGTGTGTGTGTGTGTGTGTATGTGTGTGACAGAAAGAGTGAGAATAGCCAACGAGAGCATTTTCCACTGCTAGTACGATATTTTGAGAGAGAGAGAGGAAAAATCCTCCCTCAAACCGACTCGCATTCCTGAGTAAGTAGTAGCAAGTTCTTGATCTTTATTACTATAGTAGATTCACATCAACCGTGCATGTGACGTCTAGGCCAGTCCTTTACGACGCTTCTGATTGGCTGCTGATAAGCCAATTACAGGGCTGGAAACTCTCATTCTCTCGAGTGTTCACATAGGCAGGATCTGTGTTCCGAGCTCTCCTGAGGGATACTTTTGAAAGGAGAGGTGGAACATACATCCTGCCTACGTGAACTCTCTCGAGAAACTGCGAGTTTCCAGCCCTGTCATTGGCTTATCAACAGCCAGTCAGGAGCGTCGTATAGGACTGGCCTAGACATCAAATGCACGGTTGATGTGACTCTACTAGTTAGATTTCCCTCCTAATCCCCACGGTGCGTCTAGTTTAGCATGTTTATTCTTGTACTCTGTTAAGCATATATCCATCCCATAGAACGAAGTTTCCTGTATTCTTCTCTAAATTCTACGGTTTTTTCTTGCCACCAACTCATCATGTTTTCAACAACGAATTCTTCCCGCGACTGGTGGGAAGGCGTTCAACAATAGGCAACATGCTAAATCTTGTCGCATGCATCGGGTGATACGGCAACAAGTTGCCATATGTCACATGCCACGCAGTTGCGTCTACATGTTGCCTTCTGTTGAATTGGTGGAAACGCACTTTGCGTATGCGACAGTGTAGCATGCCACTTGTTGCCAAAAAGTTGTTTCGGTGGTATCCCGCCTTCAGAGACTGACGGGAAAGATATGGCGGTGTTTGCAAGCATAAATTATTTTTGAGTGGCTATCAGCAAGATGGAAATTGGTAAAAAAGCAAATTGAAGCAAACAAAATAAAACTATGATTGTAAGTATGGTTGGTGGAAGAATAGGAATTGGTAATCTAAGCCTATTTACAGGTATTACAACGTTGATAGAGAGATGAAGTGCATGACAGTAAAAGGGTTTTTATAGCAGCAAGCTTTAGGATATACAAAGGAGTTAATGAAACAACTGTATGAAAGTGAGGATGTTGAAATTGAATGAGGGGAAATAAACTAAAAATTGATATTTTGATCATACCCTCCAATTATCAAACATACCAAATTGCAACCCTCTAGCCTCAATAGTTTTTATCTTATTCAAGGTTAAAGTTAGCCATGGATCGTATATCTGGCAGCTCTTTCCGGAGTCATGGGATGCATCCTAACTCTGCTGCATCTGGTGAGCAACTCCTAAGCTGCCTGTCATATGTAGTTGATGGTTTTGTACAGAAAACTCGATTGCGCTTAAGAAATTTCAGCGCATTTGTTATTTGTTTATTGCTGAGATGAATTGTCTAAATATTCTAGGCATAAGTGAGGCTGAAAAGCTTTAAAAGGCATAAATAGGTTAACAAATATACAGTACAGATTTATTACAAATATACAGAACAGATTTATTATTAAGTGAAAACCATGAAAATATTAATATGCCACGGAGACATAACACACCTCTGTCTCAGTCCCATTTTTAAACCAAACCAGTCACTCTCACGCCTGCAAACTCAGTGCCAAACAAATAATCCTGTATTTATTTCAGGATTAGGCTTCATCTCTAAACCTGATAAATCCTTCCCTAGAATGTGGCTCGTGTCTTCCGAGAATTTCATTCTAGTCCATCAGTAACTTTTGGGGGAATCTTCTGGACAGATATACGCACAGACACGAATGAAAACAATCTCCTACTGACGTCGGTAGCGGAAATGGAAGGATGCTGAACTAAGAGGTTAATGCAAAAAACTAGGATTTATAAATAAATAATAAGGGGAAAGGGAAATCATCGATAGGAACAAAGACGTAATTGAAAGGAAAGCAGGAGATTAAAGAATAAGGTTGAAAGCAAGCCTGGGGATAAGTTGAGTCATCTGAAAAGAATGAACGATTACATATTTATGGATGAGTTGACACAGAAGGAAAAAGGATCTGAGGATTAACATGATGAAATATCTATCTACATCAAATCTTCAATTCTGCGATTGAACTGTTCTGTGCCAGTTTCCACGGCCGAGTTCTGGAAACCTCTTTTTTACTCTGTTCTCCCTGACTCTTATAGCCCTTTTTACCTTTAAAAGGTCGTTTCATTTGTGGTCTATAGCCCTACCCTTCTTCCCTTTTCCTTTTCCTATTTTTATCATCGAACACGCTTTAGCCTTCCCTTGCAAAGAAAAGCAAAAAGATTGGCAGATTAAGTAGTGGAGTGGTTTATTGCTGGTTCATGAAACAATGGTCGGATACTGGCTAATCCGTAAATGGTAGGAAGGTGACCGCAGATCTCTCATTTATAAACGCTCAGATAGCGGAAACGAAAATTCAGGTTTGCGTTGAAATGGCGTAGACATGTGCGCCCGCACCATATTTTCCAAGAGGGGGCAAATATATATATATATATATATATATATATATATATATATATATATATATATATATATATATATATATACACATACATATATATATATATATATATATATATATATATATACACACATACATATATATATATGTATATATATATATATATATATATATATGTATGTATATATATAGTGTATATATATATATGTGTATATATATATATATATATACTATATTTATATATACCATATATATATTATACATACTATATAATATATATATATATATATATATAGATATATATATATATATATATATATATACACACACACACACACACAACATATATATAGTTATATAATATTATATATATATATATATGATTATTAATATATATATATATATATATATATATATATATACATATATATATATATATACATATATATACATATATTATAAAAATATATATATATACATATAACATAACATATACATATATATATATATATAATATATATTACATATACATAATACATATATATAAAACATATACATATACATATACAATAGATATATATATATATATTAAATACATATATATATATATATAATATATATATATATATACATATATAAACATGATATCATATATACATTATATATTATATTATATATATATATATATATATATATATATAGTATATATATATATATATGCAGTTGAAATGCGATGCCAATAAGATGACAGAAACAAAATGCGATAAACAAAAAATACAAAAAGTTACATGGACTTTGTTCAATAGTTCCTTATACTGTTCAGCTGAATTCAAATATTTCTGGAAAGAACAACACAGTTATATACTGTATACAAATTTTATACAATATATAATGCTAACTTTAATTTACTTAAAT
Organism: Macrobrachium nipponense; assembly: GCF_015104395.2. NCBI lineage: Eukaryota > Metazoa > Arthropoda > Malacostraca > Decapoda > Palaemonidae > Macrobrachium > Macrobrachium nipponense. Next base: position 67,234,798 of record NC_087203.1, on the reverse strand, counting down.
TGAAAGAATATATAGTAAAATGGAAGAAAAACAAAGTGATGTAGTTAAATGCAATAAATGTAATATAGATACGTATAAATCTTTTTCAGGATTTCAGAGGGCGGTATGTGCCCCCTCTTGCCCCTATGTGCGGGCGCCCATGGGCGTAGTTAAATGGGATTCGTAGAAAGCTTTTCAACTAAAAGTAAGCATATGAATGAATGGAGAAAGTAGTCATCGCCACCTCCCATATCAATACAGGTCATAACAGAAGACACATGATCTATGAAGTAATGGGTTTATTACTAACTGTTTACAGACGTGGAAATTTGCAAAGACAATGTGAGATTGAGATTAACAATAAACAAGTAAAAAATGGGCCGAAGTGAGTTTTCTATACAGCGTATGAAACTCACAGCCACGGCCCACTGGTGACCTGTGCTGTTGGCACCTATATCAGTGCCAGATGCACGAGCAGGGATAAATTTGACCATAATTAAAAACTACTGAGGCTAGAAGGCTGCAATTTGGCATGTTTGATGATGGGAGGGTGGATGATCAACATGCCAATTTGCAGCCCTTTAGCCTCAGTAGTTAAGATCCGAGGGCGGGCAGAAAAAGTGCTGTCGGACATACAGCCATCTCAATAGTTTTCTTTTACAGAAAACTAAAAACTAAGAGATTTAAATACAGCTACGAAATACAAGAGAGCCTTATATAAGGGTAAGATCGTGGGATAAGATAAGAGGCCTCGGAGACTTTTTTAAAGATATTGTAGCGTATGCAAGAATCTAACATCTGAGAGCCAATCCTAGCAGGAATAATGGCATAAAAGTAAACCGTGGCCACGACGAAGGAACAATGATGATGAGTATGGCAAATGGAAGAGTGGAAGTTGTTAGTCTAATTACAGGAAATATGAGTATAACGGTTAACAGAAAACTAAAATTAAGTACATTACAAAACATGCGAAGATTTATGGTAGTAGTGTCTCTTGAGCAGCAACAGTTAGTATATACAAGAGAGCAAATGTGCTAATTATTTTTTGTGGCATGGCTGTTTTTTCAAGAGGACTTATATATGTCAAGTGTGAGATAAGCGGGACTCACGAGTGTGAGAAATGTAGAGATACGATAATAAAAATTCCCTTTAAAGGTTTTCATGAGTAAAATTCACATCACAAAGATGTTACACAGCCACGAAGACATAAGGCACCCGCCTAAGTCCTATTTTTACACCAAACCAGTCACTCACATGTTTTTACAAACTCGGTGATAAACGAGCAATCCTGGATTTACATCCGGATTAGGTTTCATCTCTAAACCGAATCAACGCTTCTTTAGAATGTGGCTCATGACTTCAGAGAATTTTACTTTGGTCCATTAGAACTTTTTGGGGAATCTTTTAGACAGATATACGCACATATATACTCGCAAACAGACACAAATGAATACCTAATCCCCTCCTGACCTCGAAGGCGGAAATGAAATGATGCTGAGGGAGGAAGTTAAACTGCCAGGTTAATGCAAGAAAAAAAAAAAGGATTTAGAACTAAGGGGAAAAGAGAAAACGTTGTTACGAGACAGAGAGGAAATTGAAGAGAAATGGAAGGGGAAAAGAATAAGGTTGAAAAGACGCCTGCGGACAATTGAGTAATCTGAAAAGAATGAAGGATTTTTTAAAAAAAGCGTTTACACAAAGAGGAATATCTGAGGCTTATACATGACGATGAAATACGACATAAATATTTTGCAGTTTATTGGCTCAGTGCCTTGTTTCTATACATCTGCTGCAGAGTTTTAGAAACCTCTTCTTGCCTCTGTTTTCCCTGACTCTTAAAGCATTTTTAAACGTTTAAAAGGCAGTCGTTCTCTCGCTTCATTCTCTTGTTCTAGGTCTCATCGGGCCTGGTCTAGATAAGGACATTTAGTTGCTCTTCCCTTTGGCCTTCACTCGAAACGAAAACGCGAGATTTACGGATTAAGTCGTGGAGTTGTTTACTGGCCATTCATGGAAGAGTTGTGGATACTGGCTAATCCGTAAATGGAAAGAACAGTGTCTACAGACCGGGCGTTTATAAAAGGGGAACATTACAGGTGCTATAAAGATGTTGGATAGTAACATTAAACTGTCTTAGTTAAATGCTGTTCGTGAGTAATCGTTCAACAAAATGTAAAATGATTAAAAATGCAGACATAATCTTATCTCGTATCAATACGAGTTATAATAGGAAGGTCCATGGACTATGAAGAAATGCATCATCAACTAGATCTGTTAATATAGTACAGGGTAATTTGCATGATAAAGTGAGACTAATAATAAGTAAAACTATAAGAGACTTCAGCGCTGTTATGGGAATAAGAGGTCTTCACTAGCTCCTTCATTCTTTATCAGACAATGTGGTTGGGGAAGGTGGGGTTGGGGGGGGGGGTGTTCATGTTAATGGGTAAACAATTTATTTGAGGATTCTTTAGGCAGGGTAACTTGAACACTTTACTGCTATCTTTTAGCGCCACATACTCTGCATCAAGTGGCGTTGGCGACAACAGGGATTTTAGTTTGTGTGAGATTACCTGCAATTATTCAGAGAAAAAATATTAACTACTCTGCAAAGTTTAGAAGAAATGTTCCGCATCAGAAGGAAAAAGACACACTACCGAAAGAAGCACAGGAATAAGAACTTTTTCGTTCGATAATCGAAAAAAATCAAAATGCAAGAGATGTGTGTGTGTGCGTTACCTGACTTTTGGTGAATATCTTAATACAGAAAAGAAAAATATCGTATTTTTTACAGATTTCTCCTCTACAATTTAACCTTTACATTTTTTATATTTTGTTTTTAAATACACTACAAAACCTGTTTTATTTAAATTTGAAATAATATCAAAACGAGTATCTCTGATTTCAAAAACACACTTTACACAGAAGAAAGAAAATAAAATATACGACTAAGTTCTCCAGGGAGAATCATCAATTTTATTCTTGTTCCTTACACTTTAATCTGCACTAGCCACAGAACCAGTATTGTATCGTGCAATATATATATATATATATATTATATATATATATATATATATATATTATATATATATATATGTGTGTGTGTGTGTGTGTGTGTGTTGTATGTGTGTGTGTATATGTATATATGCGTATATACGTAAATCCTATGTCTATATGTATAAGTTTGTATCTTTGTATACTTGTGCTCTATAGAAATCCGAACCCCTCGACCGATATAGACAAAATTTGACAGGTGGCCATTATTTGACCCAACATAGATAATATGGAAGGTTTCAAACCAGTAACCCGGACTCCTTCCCTTTCCGCAACCCCCTTTCTTTAGTAACTTATGTCATAAATAATCTCTATGGGTTTATCATACATCATTTCATGTACTCGAAACCACAGAAATATATTACTGAAAATGCTTTTCAGTCACCGCAGTAATACCCGGATAAAATGAACATAGCACACAGTAATATCTGGATAGAAAGGGCAGCCACCACGGTAAAATGGAAAGACAGTACAGTAATACCTGGATAAAAGGGACAGTCACCACAGTAAAAACTAGATGAAAGGGACAGTCACCACAGAAATACCTGTCAGTTCACCTACGACTGTTCGAAGGGTGAATGTTTGCATGAAAAAGTAGAACTGTCAGTCAAACCAACACAAACTTCTCCCCCTCTCTCTTCTCTCTTCCCTACACCTCCCCCTTCACCTATTCCCTCTCCTCTCCCCTTCCCCATCCCCTTTCCTTTTACCCTTTCGCTACACATAGGCTGGTATTTAGATTTTCCTGGCAGCGCCGGGTTGGTGTGCTCGTTATATAAATATATTTAATCTATAAATGTATATATAGGGTACTTTATTTCTGACAAATTTTCAGTTTTTGGCTAACTTCAACTCATCATTTTGACCATCTTCTAACGTTGATATCTTAAACCCTACTACAAATTAAACATATTCAACTGTAAAATGACACCTGAATCAGTCTCCTATCCTAAAAAAGAACTTTGCACAGACCAATCACAAAGTGACATCGCCAAGCGCAATCGAGGTCCGAGAGCGATGGGATATTACATACTAAAAATAGATAACGGATACATGTTGCA
>NC_087203.1:67215704-67225704 GCF_015104395.2 Macrobrachium nipponense | reverse complement strand
ATGATCAGCTGATGAGGAAAGAGCTATGTCAACTGGGACTCTAGGAAAAGTATATAAGTACAGATGGGTAGAACTGATTAAAATAAGTTTAAAATAAATTACAAGAATAAGCACGTAATACGATTTTGCATTATCATGCAGAAATCATATTTGTTCCGCCATCAGCAGCTGTTCAAGAGTTCGGTTGATTGCGACAAATTACCAAGAAATTTTCCAAGCACGAATAGTTAGGAATTCAAGACTATGTTTGTCAAAGATGCAGAAGTAAAGTTAATATTCCTCGCACAAAATACAACAAAAAAGGCAGACACATAAAAAAAAACCAATTACGATATGAAACACGTAGGTACTTGAAAGGAATCAAAATGTGTAATCCTCTGGCCTCCCCTCTTTGTAAACCAATACATAAAAAAATCTGGATCAAGATCCAAATCAGAATTAATCTAAACCCCGAATGAAAGCTTTGGGGCTACGGCCAATCCTTCTACAAAAATTTCATTTAAGTCCGTCAGCAACCTTTCAAGGTGTATCGTTGACTAAAATACGCAGTCCTGTCGAGCCTTCCTTCTAGAACGTTTCATCATTTTTACTTCCATTCATCATAACACAGAAGAAGCAGGCATATGAAGACAGAAGAGACAACAGTAAACACAGAAATATAAATGGCAGCCCTCATTCACAGACGGTCTCAGTCGACTTTAATTCAACAGCGAAAGCCTCTGTTGTGCTCGTCCAAACAGAGTAATATCCCCGTAGGGCACAAGAAGTGATTCAATTAGAAATCGGGGGGACGGCCATAAAGGATTATCGTCATTCCTGCCGCACCCATTATGCAGTATTTAAAATCGACCTTTTGCTGTTTTGTACGAGTACATACTTGAGAAAATCTATTTTAAATTCCTAAAACATATGAAAAGTCAATTGAAATCGAATTTTTGGAATTGCAAAACTGAATTTTGTAAGTAATCGTTTAAAAACTTTATCATCAAACACGTGAAATGGTTTACAATTATTAGTGGAATAAGCAATATTTTTTAGGGTTTAAAAATGTTTTCCTTATACAGAATAATAACAGCATTTTCACCAGGAAGCTTTTATGAAGTGGCGGCTCAAGTTTTGTCAAATGACTGCAATTTTCAGTGGTGCTCTATGCTTGTAAGGCCTGAAATTTATACACATAAACCCATATTATTATTAATTAATAATTATTTTCACTATCATTACTATTTCAGTCAATGAAACCTATTCACATAGATGAAACTTTCACACAGGGGCCATTGACTTGAAATTCAAGCCTCCAAAGATTATTGGTTTCAACCTCCCACTGTAGACCCCCAACCCCACATTGCAGCAGTAACTGATCATGATACAGAGCCAGTGATTTTTCATCGCACTGGGGAGGCGCGAACCCTCGACACATGAGTAGGAATTCCACGACACTAACCACTATACCAGCGGACCAGAAAACCTTAAAAATGTGTGACCAGGGGTTTCTTTCGGCCTTAGTAAATAAGTTATCTCGATTCGACTTATAAAGGAAGTTATCCTCGTTCGAGAAGCGATTATTACTGACTTCAGTCTTCTAACCAGCCTCAGTTTGAATCCCACCTGGGTATCGATGTATTCAGTGGAAAGCTTATCACAAGTCGTTAAGAAACCGAGATATTAGGTCACCGTAGTCATTATGAAAAATAGACGATGAATGTCACCACTATGCATGCTATATATTATATAATATTATATATATATATATATATTATATATATATATATATATATATTATTATGTATATATGTGTGTGTGTGGAACACCCACAATACACTCTTAACTTCTCAAATTCTTTGCTCTTTTTTTGGATACGCTTGTCACTACAAAGACTTGAGATCCAACTTCAAAGAAGCAACGAATTTGAGAAGTTAAGATGACATTATGGCTATTACAATTACATATATATCTTAAAAATGACCAGTAGGTTACACATTATATATATATAATGTATGTAGTATATATATATATATATATATATATATATATATATATATATATATATATATATATATGACTGGTAAAAATGTTCTGTTACAACAGAATTCCATCTAATAAAGGAGCCCATAAAAACACCAAAATATGGAGAGAAAAATACTATATTTCGGAGACTGCTGTCTCCCTCTTTCAGGTAGATGAATGAGAAAAGTTAACAGAAAAGGTGGTATTTATACCAAGAGGGCCATCCACAGGTAAGCCAATTTAGGTCACCCCCGCTGATAATCTTCCTTTAATCTTCTTAGGCGTTGGTTGAATGAAAATCTTGTCGATCACATCTGAATCCCATGCTCCTTTTGAGATGTTGATTACCTGCCTCTCTTTTATTAAGGCCGATTCCATCATTTGACTCTTGTACCGGCAGTTGCTGCTATAAATTATACGTAACAAATTCCAGTTTATTCTATGGTTATGTTCATTTATAATAGGTGGGGCAATTTTAATGAATTCCTTTCAAAATTAAATGCATTAGGTCCCAGTATCAAATTTAAAGTTGAATGGGAAACAGACAACAAAATTCCTTTTCTTGATGTTTTTATAATCAGAGACACGACAAAATTCAAATTTACCATTACAGAAAACCAACGTTCTCACTTTCATACAGTCATTACTTTAGCTATCACGACATTGCTATCAAGATAGGTGTAGCCAGCAACCTGTTCTTAAGAGCCTTACAAATTTGTTCCCCAGATTTCCTGGAAAAAGAATTTGAACTAATTCATAAGCAACTTTCGTCGTTAAAGTGTTCTGACCATATAATTGAGAAAGCAATTCACAAAGCAAACGTTATTTTCTAACGACCTCCTCAAGACAAGACTAGAGATACACCCAACAATAAAATCAAAATTCCACACCTGGACACGATTAAGACAGTGATTCAGACTCTCAGAAAATCTAACCCTTTTGCATTTACCTACCCAAACACCTTGGCCAAATCCCTGATTAACGTCCAACAAAAGACATCTCCCAAGGACACTGGGGTTTATGAAATCCCATGCCCGGACTGTGACCAATCTTACATTGGATTTACAGGAAAATCACTTCCCCAGAGATTAATACAACACAAACGGTCAGTTAGGTATGGACAACAGAACTCAACAATTTTCAGCCATATAAATGAACATAACCATAGAATAAACTGGAATTTGTCACGTATAATTTATAGCAGCAACTGCCGGTACAAGATTCAAATGATGGAATCGGCCTTAATAAAAGAGAGGCAGGTAATGAACATCTCAAAAGGAACATGGGATTCAGATGAGATCGACAAGATTTTCATTCAACCAACGCTTAAGATGATTAAAGGAAGATTATCAGTAGGGGTGACCTAAATTGGCTTACCTGTGGAAGGACCTCTTGGTATAAATACCACCTTTTCTGTAAACTTTTCTCGTTCATCTACCTGAAGAGAGACACAGCAGTCTCTGAAATATAGTATTTTTGTCTCTATATTTTGGCGTTTTTATGGGCTCCTTTTATTATATATATATATATATATATATATATATATATATATATATATATATATATATATATATATATATATATATATATATATATATATATATATATATATATATATTATATATATGTGTGTGTGTCTGTGTGTGTGTGTGTGTGTATAAAATATATATATATATATATATATATATATATATATATATATATATATATATATATACACACACACACACACACACACACACACACACACACACAGGTTCAATGTTACACAAGCTTTTACGAACTATTAGGCTGAAATAGTTCATAACCTTCTGGGTCGTTCCCTCGAATGCGAGAACAATATTTTATTCAGTTATAATCAAAGATACTTTAAGAGTACTCTATAGTATATCTTTGGTTATAATTAAAAGTTTGGTTATCAGCGAACAATATATTTCTCCTTGGTTACTCAAAACAGAAAAGTTTTATAAAAAAATGTCACTTCATGAATAATTCCGTATTATTCAGTAAATCATGTGAAAAAACTTATTATTGCTCTGCAAAACGCTACTGAGCCACAAATCAACTCTACAAAAAGTCGCAGTTTGGTCAAACTGAACTTGAGGTTAGTGGGCGTCATGATGACGATAGCCTTTCTCTTAAGAAAAGATTGAAAATGAAATGCTTTGATAGAAAGCAAAAGCAGAACGTACAACTGACATCATGATGCGAGTTAAGTCTAAAGTTCTGCCCATAGTATTTCAGCATGAACATAATCTATAATGGCATTCGGCACTTAGAATAGACTTCTTTTTTCCGTGTAATTTGGTGCAGAAAAAGAGAGATTACAGGACCTTATACCTTCGGCTGACCGAAGCCAATTGAAGCTTCAAACCGAATTTATTGAGCGCCGAGCCATTCTCGACCGCTGCCACTCCGCTCGTAGGACCGAAAGTCGTATGGTGAAGTCACGAGTGGCGTAAGTTTCCCTTGTCTGCCTATCAGAAGCTAAGTTTCCGCCCCCGACGTCCTTAGATCACATCTCAACCCTCCCTCCACCCGAGATCAATTTTGTCATCCAAGAAGGTCCACTTCTTGTGTGTGAGAGAGAGAGAGAGAGAGAGAGAGAGAGAGAGAGAGAGAGAGAGAGAGAGAGGTGGCAACTGATAGTGAAAAAGAGAGAAGAGGCTGTGGCTGATATATTTATATATATTTATATTAAGTGATTTTACAGGTTCCTTAAAAAGCTTAGATTAGGCGAGACGTGGAGTGTTCTGAGATGGTTTGGTTATGGGGAGAGAATAGATGATACGCTGGAAAAGAGTGGATAACTCGTAAGTGCCGGCGGGAAAAAGGAAACCTTAATGTGCTTGCAATGTGCGCAGTGTGTGAGGAGGTTCGATGCGCTGTTGAAATCTTCTCAGTAGTAAACTTAAGCGTTATTGATGCGGGAGTTTGATGAACAGTCGATTGATCCACGATTTAGCACTTAAGGGATGAACGTGGTAGTGACTGGTGTCTTGTTTGTTCTTTTGAGCCATCCCAATCATGGGAAAAGGCTTACCGTGGAAGAAAACAAATCGACGGCAACAAAATGGTACGTGTGGGGTAAAAAAAAAAAAAAAAAAAAAAAAAAAATGGACAGGTTGTATCGCACAACAACACAAATCTTATGACGACGATGACAAACCCTTTGGAAATGACCGAAACTATTATGAATGAATGGAGATCAGGAGCCGGAGAATCCAGGAGGAGACCGGGAATTAAAATATTGCAAAACAACTGCCTTAAAAACACCAGGCTCTTCTAGATATTTTAAAAAATGCAAGGGTTTCACTCAATATATATGAAAATAAAGGCATTTCCAGAGAGTAAGGCTTCGTTTCATAGTTCTATGGACCTGGAAGGGAGAATCTAGACGTGATCTGTGAAAGTCTTTACAAATAGGGGTCTTGGAAAGAAACTCTCGGCGTTTTCGTCTGTCAATTCTCAAAATTTGGGAAATATAGTTTTTAATTATACGGGTCACTGTAGAATGTGTAACTAACTTTAGGTTTGTAAGAAAGCTAGCAGAGAAAGTAACGAATGGCTTCAGATACGATCAGAAATGCATTGCTAACAAAAGTGACTCACCGACACCTGAAACGCATAAGGAAAGGACGGAGGGGTTTCTAAGGTCGTTTCCAGATGTGTTAGAATGGTACGGACCTCATGTTTTTCGGCGAAGGTCCCGTGTCCCGCGAGTTTTATGTGTGAAGGGAATGTGGCCATTACGGGGCCCTCAGGAGGGGAGCTGGGCGGAACACATCAAGGTGATGGCAAATGGCTTTTATGGCCGAGAGGGGGCTCTTGTCAACGTCCGAGATTTCCACGCCGTGTTGTTTTGGGGAATTTTTATGTTGTTCACCGTGAAATACTTGCTGGGACCGTCCAGCAACATCTTGAGACCAAAGTCCAAAGAGTCGACGCCGTGGACCTTGCCTTAGATTGACCCTGAGATACGAGAAGGGACAAGTTCGGCGGTCAAGACGCACTTCCAAATAATGCTATAATGCTTTGAATGACAGCGAAATACTAGTCAGGTAAAAACGCCAGTTCTGTTAAAAATGTAGGCACATGCACGCAGCTTTTGAATTTACTACTATAGGTACACATACTTAATACTAGATTTTTTCGTAATCTTCGAGTGGTAAGCTTCAAGGTATTGTAACTTACGCAATACAAAACTTAACAGTCAAGCTGTCATATCGTTGCAAATTACAACAGGAAGACGTATTGACTCCTTCCTTTTCCGGCTTTCTAAAGCTTATTGCGTTTATTTTCATCAAGGTGCCTTTGATGTACCGAGAATCTATGGTAACCAGAATCTGATGCAACGCAGAAAAACGCCATAAGCCGGTACTGATCTCAAAATGCTTATGAAGACAATGTCTCTCATCAATCTTAGTTCGACTGGACGACAGCCTTCACTCGAAATTGAAGAGCAATATCTGAACACATTACACAGATTTCACAAAGGCCAAGTACACAAACAGCAAAAATGCCCTGATAGGGCGAACGAGATAAATCAACACCAATGACTTACTAAAATGAATGACATAGGAAACCTGGATGATACGGCTTAAAAAATGGATTAGCTATTGCAGAAAAACTACTGAAAAATAATGATAATGAATGAAAATTTTTATCACTGAGTGGGAACTGGAACAAAAGAAAGCATCGAAATTCTGTTTGCTATCGCGTGACCTCATTTTGTGTCTCACCCTCTTGTCACTCAATGGTTAAGTGCGACATATAACCAATGTTTTCTTGAAACATGACACAATCAGGAGGGAATTAAGTTCAGATAGAGAGGGATTCAATGTTTGCCTTGTATTATGCGGAGCATTAACCCAAACTGCAACAAAATTGCTTGTTGCATCATGCATTGCGTCATAATGAGCCCGGAAACAAAAAAGGAAGAATACCATTTATTAATCTGACAATGAATGACCCTTGGTCGCTCGTAAGTGAAGGTTAATGTTACATATCGGAAAAACAACCTAAAAATCTACCAAAAGTCACTTTCCGCTAATATACCTGGGGCACACAGATACAGGGCTAGTTTTTTTCTTATTTCTTAATTATAGTCGAATACCAACCGATTTATGGATTGATTGATGAGATGACCTCCCAGGTGTCGAAGAAAGTGAATCAAGAATATAAAAAGAAAAATTGTAGGTCACTATTTTTTAAAAAGAAAAATACTTAAAATTAATCATGAGTCATTTCAGGCATGAAATATTACGCATTGAGAGAGAGAGAGTATTACACACACACACACACACACACACACACAGAGAGAGGAGAAGAAGAGATAGAGAGAGAGAGAGAGAGAGAGAGAGAGAGAGAGAGAGAGAGAGAGAGAGCGGAGACTGAGTAAAAGGTCAAGATGTTGTTCAGACACCCAGGAATCGAGGACAATCCAAGCCTTTATCATAGGTCCCTGATGCAAAGAGAGATACTGGAAGTCTGGTAGATGTATCTGAGATTTACGCATGCGAGCGGCGACAGAGTCCAGACTCCTCTTCAGGGATATCCCTTGGGTGCCATATAACCTCCTTGGAGGGAAACCAGGTGACGTCGCCATTTCTTTCATATGCCGACAACTCTTCTTTTCGATTTTATGACAGTGTGTGTGTGTGTGCGCGTATGTGTTTGTGTGAGCGCGTGTGGCTAAGAAAATGAAATAAATCAATAAAAAAAAATTAGGGCGTGAGAGGAGCACCTTGAATGTGAATGTACCACTCTGCTAAAGAGATACAGCTTTACACAGGCATTGTGTGCATCTGTACGTGTGTGTGTGTGTGAATGTGTGCAAGTGTGTGTGTGTGTGTGTGTGTGTGTGTGTTAGGCTCTTCATGCTATATATAGCCTTGGGTAAGCGGATTTTATCGAGCTTTCGTAATCACAGGATCATAAATCTAAAAGTCTCTCCACTAAAAGGGCACTTCATTTTTTCCCTACAGAGGGTGAGTTTGAACCTAAAATACAGACAGCAGTCATTTCTAACGAGTATTACAAAAAGAATACGTGTAATTTTAGTCAGGAGGGGTTGTTATAATTAGAACTACCAAAAACGTGGTGCTAATAGACTAATTGTTCATTCGATATTATATTATTTGTAACAACTGATTGGTTAACAATTTGGTTTACGTTTAAAAAACATCCATTCATTGTACCTAACTATCCAATTCTCTCTCTCTCTCATATATATATATATATATATATATATATATATATATATATATATATATATATATATATATATATATATATATATATATATATGTATATAATCCAGGTGGTAAATTCACTGAGCTATATAATTTCCCATGGAAGCCTTTCCCTCTCACAGGAGGTAGGGGGCCTCTTAGAAAGTCTCAAATTTATGGCTCTAATAAAATATTTTGGGATGAGGCTGCTACCATTGTGTAGACCTGTCATGACTAAATGCTGCTATATATAGAGACGTGACAAGAGAGAGTGAGAGAATCTAGTATTCTGTGGAAATAAAATTAAAACACATCAGTATAACGTTTTTATTCTATTCCTTCTAATACTTATCGTGTAAGATGCCTTCTCAAGGCAACGATTCTAACCTTCCACCAAGTGAGATGGGTCTCTTTCGTTTCCTCTGGGCTTTAGGTTGAACATATTACTTCCCTTTTTATGGATTAAGTAAGGTAAGAGCACTGGAGGCCGCGTTTATTGTGCTCTGTATTAAGAAATAATTTGTTGATGTTATTTCTGAGAATATAATTTTATACTGATTTACATTTCTTTTTATTACGCGTTAAAAAAACTACGCGTTCTATGGCGATATGAAGCGATCGATTCGTGAAATTTGGGCTATCACGCCAAGCAATGGGACACTTTCGGCAATTCAGCGCTGAAGACGGTGAAAGGATTGAGTTCAGAGTGGCTGGATCGGAAGATAGAGAGATGACGAAAATTAAGGAATTGAAGTACGAAGATCTAAGGGTAGAACTTGGAGAAAACTCCACGTTTACACTTGGGAGTAACGGTTCAAGGTGTTGGACACCAAGCCTGAAGGCGGGAAGCTAGAATGGAGGTAAATTTCAATGTAAAAAAAAAAAAGTGCATGCAACAAGGGGCTGCGGGGACGGTGCAAACAATCTACAGTGCACTACGTGAGCTGCACTGAAGGCAAAGAGATTTACGAAATAAAATATCTCGTCTCTCATATGTCTGCTGCCAATAGCGAACTTAAAACCAAAACCAAGTATCTTGCTTTTATTTTTCATGGTCGATTTTTTAAAGATGAATATCTAGACGTGAATGACAGCTCAAATCAATCATCAGACATCTCATTCCTTGTAGACTGAAAATAAAATCCCCGTGGTCTCTTTAACTGGTGCTCGCAGAACTTCAAACTGTCGTCTTCCCTATGAAATGAATTACTGCCGGTCAGCTAAGGTCGGGTTTCACTTTGTTTCACTTTATTCTATGGTTTTATGTATACCCCTCCATCCACAGGGACGATTCCCTCTCTGCCGGGCCCTTGTACGTTTTCTAAGTTGCTTCTTTATTTTGTAACTGTCTTTTAATATTTTCTCGTCAGTATCGTAGCTCCTGCAGAAGAGGAGTCTTTAGTTCTTTTTTAAAATTTGCTTGCTTTTTGATGATCCTCACATCAAGCGGTATTTTGTTGTATAGTCTTAGTGCAGTGTTCAAATGCTCTCTCGTCTGACTAACAATTTGTTCTAGGTTCAAAATGCCTATATGCTTCACTTGCATGTCTGATCACAATATCCATTTCAGGTCTAAATAAGTAGTTTGAACAGTTTCTTAGAAATGTCGGTTCACTATGTTTTAGTGCTTTGAAGACTGTAAGAAGTATTTTGTATTCTAGTCTTGCTTTTACTGGGAGCTAATGTAGCTCAATTATCGCTGGGGTTATTTTGTCACTGGATAAAGGGATTGGAGCAATTGCGCGTCCAACAGAATATAT
>NC_087203.1:67163204-67210704 GCF_015104395.2 Macrobrachium nipponense | reverse complement strand
CTGAACTAAATCATACTCACTCCAACTTCACAGCGTAAAATTCATAAAAATAAATAAATAAAAAAACTGGTAGAGTTCGACTACCCCTTTCGTAAATAAAGAAATACAGGTAAAATTTACTGTATATCAACCCTGGCCCCCAGCTAGCGTAGTAGGTCTCGAGATTCGTTTAGAATCTAAGCGAAGCAGAGTAACTGAAGAAGGGATATCAATATTCTTCAAAATAAACAGGTGAAGTGGCAACAACGGTCAATAAGAAAGTCGCCATGTAGAAATTCCTTACTTGGTGCCCCACTTGATTTGTATTGCATAATCATTTACGATTCTGGAATTCGTGGCCATGGCTTCACGTTAAGAACCTAAGATACTTGTATGTCCGGCCTAGACTATCAATCTACGTCCATCCGTCCGCTGATTCTATCCTTTCGAAGCAACAATTTTATAACTCCACTAATGAAGTCAATGTGCAGATTAAAATGAAGGTCAGGTTGACATTTATAGATCAAAAGTAAAAAAAATAAATCTGAATCTTATCATCTACTGAATCTTGCTGAAAGAACTTGAATCGTGATTACGTACTATAATGGAACAAACAACGTTGCAGAGGCGCCAATACCTGGCGCACTTTCCCCGCAGAGTTAGTTATTTCTGTATCGACCAAGACTGGTGCTCCGAAAATTCAAATAAAAATGTTTTTACTCAATGAAGGAATTGAACAATATAAAAAGATTCTTTTAAATAAATTTAAATTTTTCTATTTCTTTTAAAGATACACTAACTAGAAACCACTGATATACTGTAACACGAAGAATTTGTCAACGCTTTATATGACGAATAACAATTGACTAATTGGCAAAAAAATTATTTTCAAACTGTGAATGAAAAATCTTAGCTACGTATACGCAGAAAAGATTTTAAAAAAGGCTTTTTCATTATGAACATGACAATTATAAAAGGCAAGGGTCGTTAAGACCTTGTAACTGATGCGCTAAGAACCCAAGTCTAATTTTCTTTTTAATGTGGGGAAAACCCACATCGAATAGGTAGGGAAATTGATGATGCTTGTTTAAGTGTATTATGTCTGAATAATTACATAGTAAAATTTCATATAATTACCTGTTTATCGGAATGAAAGCTTATTAAATAACCTAAAGTTCTACCTTTAATATGTTTGACCACGAATCCAAAAGTAAATAGCACGATTGCCAAAATCAACGCCTTGTGATGGGTTTCGGATAAACGCATGACTTGTTTCTTATTTTCCATATATTCTAACGCAAATTGGAACAAATCACACTAAATATTGAAAGAAACATTTAATTATCAACATTTTCTAAGGCTTTGATCATACGTAAACTTTGCAGTTGATAAAATGGGAAACTTTTATGTGGGGGGGGGGGGGGGGAAAAAACTATAACAGACACCAATCATTTTGGTCTATTATTCAGGTATCGCAACGTCCCCAACCTAAGGAATGTTTAAGACCTAAGTTTGATCCTAGACGCCTTAATTATGCACTTACATGGGTCTGAAAAAACAAATGTTGCAAAAATTTTAAATAAAAAAAAAAACTTTTCCACAAACCCCATCAGCCTTTCCGTGGGGCATCAGTGGTGGTAATAATGGTCTCGTACAGGACTTCAGTTTACCGGCAATAGCTCCATTTATCAACGCATTTAAGGAAGGTCTCACTAAAAAACTCTGGTTTTGTCTATCTTTTCTATATGCAATGGCATTCTTGTAATCTGATCTGAAGCTCGTTTGGAGATATGTAAAACGAAGAAGTTTAGAGACTTATACATATTCCACACGATTGTTTCAAAATAGTTTTGTTTATCATGATCACCAGTTACTTAGACACACTTTAGGAATCACCTCATTATCCTCCTGGTAGTGTTTTTTTTTTTTCCTTCTATTTCCACGTGTTTTTGGCCCTAGTGCAGAAATTGGCTACGCACCTTACATTGGTTTACTGACAATTGCTTCACTTCTTATACATTCGAAGCAGTTGGGATGCTATTGGAATACTAGATATCTTGACTACTTCGCTTATATAATTCAAATGCTCAACATTGTTAATATCAAATAACCTTCTCCAATACTGCTGATGACTTAAAACAATCCTGGAAAAATGGAGTTATAAAGCCAATACGCATTAACTCCTTGGCCTAAATTTTTTTGCTAAAATAAATGTACAAGCTTTATTTTATTTTTTCCTCATCCCAACGCTGCAATCTTTAATTATTGTTACAGCTTTTTTTAATTAACAATGCTGCATTCATATGATGTTACTTTTATTATATCCCATATACTTGCAGCAAGAATTTATCAGTTGCTGATAAGTAAACTTACAAAATGACATTGTAGCTGGATTTTTTTTACTCCAGAACAGAAAGCAAGGAAAATGGAAGAAAATACAGCAAAGTCACCCACACGCAAATCTTGAAAAAAACAAGAAAAAAAAACAAGGCCAATGTCAAACTTTAGATGCATTCTTCATTTTACAGAACAAAGAGCTGATAAGAAACTGAGGGAATTTACACAAACAAGCTCATTCAGCATAAAAGATGTACAAAGTTTGAGACAGTCCGCTGGTAAAGAACCCACTAGATTAGATAGCATCAATGAGTAAATTCCATCAAATCAATATTGATGAACGTGCATATGACTGAAAGTGTTATCAAAAGTTTAGCTATATATATATATATATATATATATATAGATATATATATATATATATAGTATATATATATATAGCTAAACTTTTGATAACACTTTCAGTCATATGCACGTTCATCAATATTGATTTGATATGGAATTTACTCATTGATGCTATCTAATCTAATCTAGTGGGTTCTTCTTTACCACCGGCCTCTTGTTGTGTCATCACTGATTTATTACAAAACAATGCATTTTTGACAGATGAATTATCACTAAAAAACAACATTTATATTCAGACATTTCAGGCTATAACGTTACAATTGATAAAAATTCACAGTGGTATGGCAAAACTAAAATATTTTCAATTTCAGACTTACTTGATCTTTCGTAACAATAAAATATATATATATATATATATAGATATATATATATAAGATATATATAGATATATATATATATATAGATATATATATACATATACATAAAACATATATATACATACATATACATATATCATAAGTTTACCGTAAACCAACAGCAGTGAATGCTTTCATTCATAATTTTTCCAGCCATCACCCCAAGATAAAACGAACAGTCTTCTCAGGGATGTTTTTACGGGCATATAGAATTTGTGATTCTGAATTCTTAGACGAGGAAATTAAGAACATCTATGAAATTGCGAGAGAATTATGTTACCCAAGGTATTTTATTGAGAGCTGCCTCCAAAGTTCCAAAAAATCATTTTATTGTTACGAAAGATCAAGTTTGAAATTGAAAATATTTTAGTTTTGCCATACCACTGTGAATTTTTATCAATTGTACGTAGCCTGAAATGTCTGAATATAAATGTTGTTTTTAGCAATAATTCATCTGTCAAAAATGCATTGTTTTGTAATAAATCAGTGATGACAACAGGAGGCGTGTACAAAATCAACTGCTCTGTTTGTAATTTGCCTTATATTGGACAATCTGGTAAGGAACTAAGTAAGAGAGTTACACCAGCATAAATATAATGTACGGGTTGCGAACGGTTCAAGTGCCATTTTTTTGTCACGCGAGGGATTTGAACTCCCTATAGACTGGAATTCAACTAGAGTCGTTTTCAGAAGTTCATCAATGCATGACAGATTGTTAGTTGAAGGTTGCCTCATTAGTTCTTTTAATAACATGAATATGAGCGATGGTTTTGTTTTTTTTAAGATGGACGAATTATTAAAAAGTTTTATTCTTGATGATTTAAAAGTTAAACAAGTTGTTAGATATTTTACAAACAGTTTTGTACTGTGATTTTAGTAACTACATATTTCCGCTAAGAATGTCTTTTGTTTTGAACAATGTTTATTTGCATACTTAAGTAGGTTGTTGACTTGTTTTATTATTTGTGGCCTCATGTGCTTTCGTATAAGTTGTTCTCTTAAAATTGTTCAGTACCCTGAAGATGACTTTGGAATAAAAGTTTAAAGTCTTGGTACCTCCTTTCATTTTCACGTGAGGTATCCTCTGTTTATAGAATATATACTAAGATATATATTATATATTATTATATATAGACTATATTATATATATATTATATTTTATTATATATTATTAATATATTATTAATATATATTATAATTAGATTATATTATATTATCATTATAGATTATATATATATATATATAATACACACACACACACATATATATAGATATATATATATATATATATATATATATATATATATATATATGTATATTAATGGACAAATTTCTGTCTGTCTGTTTGTTTGTTTGTACGCCCAGGCTATGAAAGGTATGGCTACCAAATTTTTACCAGACCCGCCTCCATCCCTAGATGCCAGCCCCCCAGCCCTCAGAAAGGTTTTAGTCAAAATCCCAAATTCGAGGGCCGTTTCTAAGGGGATCATAGCTCCTCTTTTTCATACCCCCTCATTTTTTAAAACTTTCGGAGTTGACATCTATGTAGAAGTGTTTCAATGGGTACAAACAAGCTAGCCACAATATGGGGTCCATAAGGCACCTCAGTACTAAGGGGAGCAAACCCCCTGGGAATGGGGCCCCCGAGGGTTTCCCTCAATATTAGGGGGCAGGAGGCCTATGCCCTTTTGACACACCAACCAAGGTAGAAGGGGGTTGTAGCCTGCCTACCCCGACCTTCATTAGAGCCCAAAGGGTCAAATATGGACCTACTTCATTAAAATGTGGTTCCATAGTTAACATAAATGACTACAAATGCATTTAACATCAATATCTGAGTTTAACTATAGGCTGAGTTTTATTAAGGGCTGTTTAAGGGGGGCCTCAAGATGAAAATCTTTCCCGAACAGCCTGTCGTAATTAACCAGCATTGCCGCCTTGACCACACTCAGTGTGGGTAAACGACTATAAGTCGGTGTTGCCAATACAACTGCATCTACATAATTTGCCTCCGTAATTGTCAAACATGACTTACAGTAGGAGATGGAGGGATATTCGATTTGACTATACCAATTTTGATACATATTTAAACTTTCATCATTCAAGGATTAAATTTTTAAAATTACATTTCGATGTCTTTTATTTATGGAATTTTTTTCATTATCAAAATCTAAAGCAAAATTATAAAGTGTGTTTTATTTTACAAAGAAAGATGCAGTCGTAGTCAGATATCGTTATTTGACAACGTTATCAGACAAAAACGACAAAATGGCAACACGGGTTGCAACATGTATGTGACTGCCATCAGAAAGCGGTGCCTGACTGGTTCGACAAAGATGTACGGCCAGGTCATTTAGAAGTGAATATGCGTTCGATAACACATCCGAAGGACGGGTGCGGCTGCCAGTATACAATATATACAAATGAATGTTTGTATGTATGTACTTATGAATATTTGTTTGTATGTATGTTTGTAACATATAAAAGTGAATGTTTGTATGAATTTTTATTTGTAACTTTGTTTGCATGGATGTTTTTAACTTGTGCGCTATAGAATCTGAACCACTTGACCGATGTAGACAAAATTTGAAGCATGGCCATCATCTGACCTAACTTAGATATTAGGGTAGAGTATAAACTCGTACCCACCCCCTTTCCCCTTCCCTTTGTAACTCCTGTGGTAAATACACTCTATGGGTTTATCATACCTCATTTCATGTGCGTGAGACCTTTGAAATGTATTATTGAAAATGCTTTTCAATCACAACAGTAATACCTGGATTAAAGGGGCAGTCACCATAGTAATAACTGGATCAAAGGGAGACAGCACAGTAATACTTGGTTGAGGGAGACAGTCAGCACAGTAATATCTGGATAAAGGGGATAGACACCACAGTAATACCTGGACAAAAGGGTCAGTCATTACAGTAATACCTAGGCAGCACAGTATTATCTGGATAAAAGGGACAGTCACCACAGTAATGCCTGTCAGTTCACACACGACTGTTTGAAGGGTGAACGTTCGCATGAAAAGAGTAGAACTGTCAGTCAGACCATCAACACAAACCCCTCATCCTTCCCTCTCCTTACCCTTTTCCCTTCCCCTACGTGTAAACTGCCATTCAGTGGTTTCCCGGGCAGAGCCGGGTTGATCAGCTAGTGTATGTATGTATGTATGTATGTATGTATGTGTATATATAGTATATATATGTATATATATATATCATATATATCTTAATATATATAGATATATAGTACTAATATATAGTAGTATATATATATATATATATATATATAGATATATATATAGATAGATATATAGTATATATTATATATATATATATATAGATATAGATATAGATATAGATATGATATGATAGATATAGATATAATATGAGTATAGATATAGATCTATCTATCTACTATCTATCTATCTATCTATCTATCTATATATATATATATATATATATATATATACATATATATATATATATATACAGCAGAAGAAAATTACAAGAGCGAAGGAGAATAATCTGCGTCCAAAAATCCAAAAAGGGAAAAGAATTCTTATTCACCAATTGTCTTTCTTCTAAAAATAAAAGAAAAGAAATAGTCTCAAAATAGGTGCAACAGAATGCTTTACAAAAATACTTAATATTACTGTTTAAGAAGCTTTTAAAACTAAAGATGATATAGAAATTCTATGAAAATTGGATGTTTAATACAATTGCAAAGACAGCATGGTATCAAACCAACAGTCATCAAAGTTATACTCGAAAAAGAAATCCAAAAGGCTAACTAATGAAGTGCTTTGGGTCAAAAATATAATTTTGGTATCACAGTATCACACTTTAATGAGTTTATACTACAAAGGAAAAAAAAAAAAGAAAAAAACCATGCCAAGGACAAAAATCTGAGATGCAAAAAGGTTTTCCACAGAAATGTCATGGCCACCTAAAGCAGAAGACTTAATTTCCCCAGAGTATGTTACCACCAGTATTAACAGTCTCTCTTTGTGTGTGTTCATGTGCGCTTTTATCCTGGAAACTCGTAAAATAAACCAGGCAAGCAATAAAGAACGCTAGACTCATTAACAAAGAACATTTGGTATGACATCAGCTGAGGAGAATGAAAGCCGAGTAAACGCATTTAACTTAGTATGAACTTAAGACACCAAACAATCTGATTTTAACTAATCGTTTCGGTCATTGCCAGTCATACACACAAATTATGGAGCCAGGAGCAACTGTATGTAGTCATATCAAAAGTACAGACTCTGTCCTTCCACTCATCGTGTAAAAAATAAATAAATAAAAAAAATAAACTGTGCAACATTCCACTTCATGTAATTTTGACCAGAAGAAAGAAATTCCAAAGGTACAACTCATGTGACACGTGGTATAGCTATACAGAAGATGAGACACTTCAGATCATTATTAATTAGATTTGGAATATAAAATTGAGGTCCAAGGCCAAGCACTGAAACGGAAAACGAGTAAAAAAGCTTTAAAGGTGTAAACAGGAGGAAAACCTCAAAGCAACTGCACTATGAAACAATTGTTAGGAGAGGGTGGAAAGTAAGATGGAAGAAAGATAATATGATCAGAAGTACAGCAAATGACATGAAACGGGTTGAAGCTGGGCGCCGAAGGTGCTTTGCAAAAAACCTTAAGTAATTCCCAAGGTCCTTTAAATATACTCGGAGAGGTCGGCTCATCAGCGAGCGAAAATACGTTCCCTCTGCGCATGACGCACGCTACGAACAGTCCCTCTGACAGCATTGACTCTGACAGTATACTTAGTAACACGATGCACGGATACTTTCTAAAAAATACTTCTTAAGGTATAAATAGTTTTATTTTGTTTTACTTAAAGTACAGATTTTCCTTAAAGCAGGCCATACATCAAAGTTTCATAATAATCTGATGCTTCTAAACAAAAAGTCATAGAAGTACCTTTCAAGGTATGGATTAACGTAGAGAAAGTTGTCCTTGGTACTAAATCCTACACAACGAGTTAAGGATTAACATAGAGAAAGTTGTTTTGGTACAATGAACTCTCATTTTAACCCAATCCCAACAGATGAACAGAACAAAGATGACAGTTTTAATGGTGATGATGGAATTGAGATATGCATGAGTTTGTTTCTCACCGAGCCAGGTGTGGACCCCAAGAAGAAAAAACTTTTGTTGTTTTCATGGTTTTTCTTACTGTACTACTGCAAGTCCTCTGTTTCTTTTTACTCATGTCGATAATGTTGTTGAGGTGCTGCATTCTAAAAAACACTGATATTTAGGCAAAAAATTCCACAACCTCGTCAGGAACACCAGCAACAGCCGATTTCATTTCAGCAGCCATTGTTTTTATGCATTCCGTTCCTGGTCTAAGACCCATAGCAATGAATTGCTGTAAAAAACTTCTCAACAAATTTTTAGTTTAGAAAAAAAGTCGTCTGATGGCGCATAGAGTTTTTTCCTTCACTTATATAAAGGACCCATGTCTCTGACGTCTTGCTGTTAACAATGTACCCTATATTTGGATATTTTAAGGAAAACTTTTTCACTTTATATCCACCGATATATCTTAAGGACTCTTCCTCGATAACAGATCCCGTGGTGCCTCCTGATTTCTGACATTTAGCAAATTCTGTTTCCTCAGAGAACATTTCGTCATTCTTAAGATCCACATCAAATTCCAGGTCTCTAAAAATGATGTTTGTCATACATATTTCTAAGGCCAGTTCCCTGTCATGGAAAGATTTATCAGGTCCGTTTCCATCTGTCCAATGATACCATTTCATGGGATAACGGTCAAGGTTTTCATTTCCTTTGTCGCAGTTTGCCTAATCGCTAACAAGTTCAATATCCCTCCCTACCTAGCAAAAAGTTTTTTCAATCTGTATTTAAAATTAACTGCATTGGGATGATCATAAGAACCCCTCATCTGCCTAATGCATCCAAAAAAACTTTCAAGACAGTCTTGATTTAATCACTGTGTCATAATAAAGAAATGTTATGACTGTTTTAGCATGTTATGTAGCCCAATCATTGAGTGGCAAGATAATATCACACTTTTTTGGAATTTTGTAAAGGCAATTAAATTTTGGGTCTTTACCCTCATTCCCAGATAGCATCAACCATTTTTTGTAGAGCACTTTTCTGGCTATCCAAATTTATCCCAAATGCATAGTGGGCTTTTATGTCACCGAACATCATAGAGGAATTCATGACAACGAACCATTCATTCACTGTAGATATAAAATCGCAGTTTCCTTCCAATTGTTGCTCTCTAGTAAGCCCCTTTCTCCTAAAAAAATACTACAATTCCTTCACATGACTTTGAAAGTAGCTGTACAGCATACGTTACATGCTGTTTTTGTAAGCCACTTACATTGATATGTTTTCATTAATCTTATATGCTAAGGCATACTCTGATACGGTTTTCATTAGCTTTTCACGGAAAAAGGCATCAGATACACTATTTCCATTTTCCCAATAAGGAAACCGTGGTCCAGAAAAATGATTTAAAATTAACTTTATCAAATGAGGAGCGTCAGCAAATATGAAAGAGTTTCCTGTCAGCACATGGGTTTCTAAAAAAGACTTTCTCAGGGTTAAGGGGATCAATCCCGAATTCTTTCCAAACCCGCAATTATTGAGTCCTTGCTTTATGGCTCGTTCACATCTATCCTCTTCCTTTTCAGATACACTGCTACCTGAAAAGACAGTGTTGCATTTCAGATTTTATGAAATCACAACAATTCCTATACTTAAAGAACAAAAAACTGAATATTTTTTATATATTTAATGGTTACTTAAAGAGACCGGCAGAGAACTTTAATTTTGATAGTCTAATGTAATTTACTTTTCGTAATCTAGGTGTCACAGACGGTAAAATATTTTAGGGAAAATAGAGTCGAAGGGAAGAAATGTATCATGCTGGTTTTGGCAAATTGCTCACTTGTAACTTACCATTAGGTAAAAAAAGGGATGGCACAGCCCTCTTCCTTCAGTGCACGTTGATTTTGGGTTTTTTCAATTCCCAGGAGTCTGTACTTCATGTTATCTGCATAGACCTCTGCTTTAAAATGGACTCAACAAATTAGAGCACGCTGAACCAGAATATGTTGCACGAGATATAGTCTATTATGAAATACATGGTGACCATACATCATCCAGTAACTAAAACTGCCACCCTTCAAGAGAAAAAAGATATCTCAAAAAGCCACCCAAAATAACAACCAGATATATCATTCCTCCTTTTGATTTAGTAGCTGCCATGAAGGTATAGCCGTCTTCCTTTGGCAAAGTCCAGATGATTATGTGGATGTTTTGGTACCCAGGTGTACTCGTATTCCTACAATTTGTTACCGTAATTCCTTACTGTGCTTGGTAATGTGGTATGTAATTGACTTTCAAGATATTGTTATTGATGTAGGAGTACGTGCCACGAGACAGGTACTTCGTGGAAAGAATTGCAAACGTGCTATTTATGTCGTAAGATCGTGTATTATGCGTTTGAAGGGATGCTCTTTTAGGAGTTTCTGAAAAATGAAATGGACAAAAATTACGCTAATACTGGTCCTACTGAAAATTCATCACAGTTGCGTAGTTTTCTGAACGAAACTTTTTGAACAACTTTTCGATGGATATGGTTATGTCAAAGAGGAAGATCTGCAATTTTCTTTATTAAATTACCGTATATGTATAAGGTCTCCTTACTCTTACAGCTCTCAAGAGCAACTAGTTTAAATGGTCTAGCAATACATGTTGTATCTTAATGGAAAATATGTCCATCTTTCTTTGTTCACGATCATCACAGAGACGCAGTGTATTTGCTTAGATATTTGTAGGCGTTAATAAATCTTCCTGAAACTGACCTTGATGCTGAAGACTTACTCCAGCATAATGGTTTTATTGTCACACTCAAATGTATCTTCAAGGAACCCAGTTGACCTTACAACAGAAGAAACTATTAACAGACATGCTAAATCTCATTGAGTCGTCACAGGATCCAGTAGAAAGCGAGCAGTTGGTGTGTCAAACGTTATCCTCGAACTACCTTAATTAATGAAGGTTGCACATCAAATGGCAGATATGACCTCTACGGAACAAGACACTCATAAAGATACTCAGAGCTTCACATCACTAAATAGGAATTCGATGCACGGTAAGTTCTAACTTCGTTTCAAGGATTTTTAACCTTTTAATAATAAAATTAAGGCTCATTTACATACACTGTTCATCATCAGGGGTTCAAGCACACCCTCTAGTGATTCACGACTTGGTGAGTATAGACTGTTGACAGCTACAAAAAGAAAGAAAGAAAAAAAAAAAAGTTTCCACAAAGCAATTCGAGGAAAAAATTGTTTGGCGAGAGATTACTGAAATATACTTAATAAGTCCATTTCCTTGGGCTCTCAGCACAGCAAGCTGTAGCAGCTTGTCCAAGACGGACAAATAAAAATCTATACATTTACTGGAATCGGGTGCAGCATTACCAGGCAAATCAGTCTTACAATATTCAACTTTTACAGTTGATGGTAATATGTCCTCAAAGCTCTTGCTAACCTCCCAAACACCTTTTCAGAACTATCAGAGTTGTTTCACTAAGTACCTAAAGTTTTGAAAGGTCTAAAATGGGTACCTCTGAGGAATACTTAAGGCCTGCCCACACGACCGGGCCTGATCGGCAGACCTCCCCTCTAATGGGCACACTTGACGGGCAAACCGTCAAATTGCCCGATGGGTCTTGTAGCAAAATCACCATGGTGGTGCCCGATGGCTTGAGCTTCGACCCTGGCAGACATATACATTCTTTTACTGAGGCCATTCTTTCGCACCATATTCTTTTCTTTTTCTTCTTTTTCATCACACACAAAGCATTATCATGCTACACGATCATCTTTGTGGTAGGCACCACCTGTTTATCGTACCGCACTGAACACACTACTTGGCATCGTCGGGCACGCCCACCATCTCCATCAGCCTCACCCGTGTGGACAACATTCACGGGACAACCCCGCCAGAATTTGCCCGTCAACCCCGGAGCACGCCGATCAGGCCCGCTTGTGTGGACAGGCCTTTAATCAAAGGGTCCAGTACTAAAGTAAGTCAGGGTGAAAAGCATTCCAGTGAAATGATAAAACTATAGAATGAATGGAATTATTGTTAAATGAATGAAAGAGCAACGTATGTGTTTCAAGGCTTCACGAAACATACTGCAAGCCAAAAAAAAAAAAAAAGAATGTATCCATTTAACAAGGATAGAAGGGAGCATTCTATATACTTTGCATTTAACAAGCCATGAAAGATATCGTACAAGCCATAGCAAAATATGGTATTTATTCCATTCAAGAGGAAGCAGATAGTACTTGAGTAATGCTTCACTTGTTGCATTAATTAAAATCATCTGGTTCCACCATTCATTTGCTATTGAAGTGCTCACAGCACGTATCACAAGTGGTGTTGGAGACAGTACTATTAAGATTAATTAGCGTAAAGAATGTGACAGCAAAGCTTGTGCCAGACTTCTGTAGTATTCTGCAAGCTTTTCATTCCTTTACAGGCGTGATACAAGTGCTTCTGTACACCGTGGCAAACTTATCCGAAAAAAAAGCTGTAGATAAATCCCAAAACACATTACTGCGTACTTGTGGAAGTAGTTCAACTTGTCATGACCATGAATATTTCGTATGTGCATATGTAGCAAAACCAACTTGTGTCAATAACTGCTGGCATTTTCAAGCAAAGTTGCAGTTACAGAGGGGTAAAAATTCTTCACACATATAATGGCTCTGACCTAGTTTACCACCCCATTGCCAATTATCCCCAAAAATGCATATTAAACGTTCTAGCTATCAGGCAATTATTTGAAATACATTTAGTGTGGCGTGTCCAGATAATCCAGTTCCCATACATAAATGACGGAAACTTGACAACAAATGGCGGATCGTATGGATATGCAAAAAAAAAAAAAAAAAAAAAAAAAAAAAAAACTAATAGGAGAAAGAGGTAGCACCCCTGAAATGAAAGCGAGAAAGACTTTTGACTAACGACACTGAACCAATTATCTTGCTGGTGTGATACATGACTAAGAAATGTGAAAATACTCCTCTCCACAAGTGACTCACTTTGGTTGTGCGATAGTGACCCAAAATGAGAAATTTTCAATTCTGTCGGTGCACGTTAACTGATGACTAAAATATTAACAAAAATATCTCTTGTCATATATTTCAGTCAAGGAGGACTGGAATAGTTTATAAAACAGGTATTCCATTACATTGAGTTTTTTGTTTGTTTGCTTGTATGGCGTTTTTACATTGCATGGAATTAGTGTTTATTAAGCAACGGGGCCAACGGCTTTACTTGACTTCCGAACCACTCCGAGAGTGAACTTCTATTACCAGAAATACACATCTCTGACCCCCTCAGTGGAATGCCGGAGAATCGAACTCGAGGCCACCGAGGTGGTAGGCCAAGACCATACCGATCCCGCCACTGAGGCGCCTTCCATTACATTGAGAGTAATGCTTACATTTTATGTGGTGTGTGAAGCTTAGACACATGGTGGTATACCATCATTTTCATTGTACTGAAAACATTCCATTGATCTTCAAAAATGGCAGTTTATTTAAACAATTTCCTCATTTTCGTGAAATAAAAATTGTATACTGCAAACACACGATTCACTTTTCATATATGTATGCACCAAATGAGATAGAGACCCTTATACTCTGTTGATAGAATGTAGCAAAGATGATGATGATAATTAATAATAATAATAATAATAATAATAATATATAATAATAATAATAATAATAAATTAAAGTTAAATAAATAAATAAATGAAAAAAACACTTTTAAATTGTATAAGATATAAAGTTATTGCCAGTGAGCCAAGTAAGGTGCATGGCCAATTTCTCGGCCAGCACCAAAAGGCAATTAATGCGATCTAGAGATGAAATGTTTTTGAACAGTTATGTCAGACCATTTACTATATCACGATCATATTTGGTCAAGACATACGTAGACAGATGGGGAACACTTCTATAAAGATATTCAAGGGGTTTCTAAATACACTAAGGAATTGGTGATCATGATTTTAAAAAA
This sequence comes from Macrobrachium nipponense, assembly GCF_015104395.2. Taxonomy (NCBI): domain Eukaryota; kingdom Metazoa; phylum Arthropoda; class Malacostraca; order Decapoda; family Palaemonidae; genus Macrobrachium; species Macrobrachium nipponense. Next base: position 67,196,516 of record NC_087203.1, on the reverse strand, counting down.
TATCTATCACAAAATCGTGTGGGAAATTTATATATTTCCAATTATCATATCTCACAACGGGCATCAGATTCGATTAGAAGAAGCATATTATGTATGTAAAAGCTGGACAAACTTGGCTTTCCAATGAGACCTTACTCATCTGATTAAGAAATGAAGGAGTTACTGTCGATAAACTGAAGTCATGTAAGAAGTCAATTATCCTCGCTGGATTGTTTGTTTGTATGGTGTTTTTACGTTGCATGGAACCAGTGGTTATTCAGCAACGGGACCAACGGCTTTACGCGACTTCCGAAACACGTCGAGAGTGAACTGCTGTCACCAGATATACACATCTCCCACACCTCAATGGAATGCCACCGAGGTGGCACGCCAAGACCATTGTCCTTGCTGGATCCATGAATCGGTTGTGTGGTTTGTATACAAAAACCAATTTTTTTACGTTTTGTCATTATTCTTTGTCACTTGTCACACCTAAATACATAATTTATGCATCTAGGAAAAAACTTACGGCGTCTTGAAAATTCCCTAGGTGGGTTCGGTGGGGGGTGGGGTCGGTTTCGGTACGTGGCTCACGGACTAATGAGATTTGCATTAATTCAGTGTTTTAAGTAGAATCAATCTTCATGAAATATTGATAATGCCTTGTTTCTTCTAATATATACAATTTGTTCCGATCTGCGTTAAAATATATCGAAAACACATAAAACCGTTCAGCATGGAATAGGAGTACGTATATCCGAAACCCATTTCGAGACGATGATTTGAAGACATTGCTATTTACTTTTGGATTTTGGGACATTTCTTTAAAGTGTCTCAACTAGGTATCATTATTGACGGACATAATATATTTAGGCGAGAGCTGTGCATTATTAATATTAAATAAGTTTTCATTTGGATCACCAATGAATATATAAAATTTGACGATGCTATTCTAAATGTCACATTCAACCTGTCATCAAGCAAGCTGCCGAGTACTTTCTAAGTCCAAGTCCAGATGACAACAGCAACAAAAAAATAAATTAAAAATAAAAAACTATAGTTCATTGAAAAGGTGGAACTCGTTCTGCGTTAGTATTATTTACAGAGACCCTTCGCGGTAACAAAGCTTCCTAAAGCCATAGTCATGGAGTTTGGGGGGCTGTAATTATGTTATAAAGATTGTAAGCAATGATTTAAATAATTTACCAAGGGCTTATCTTTCGAACATTCAAAACATGTCAAAATGACGGCCCTAATGGCGGTTAGATGGAATTGAAAAAATAAAATATGGGAGACCAAATCAAAATAAGAAAGATTTTGGTCAAAACACCTTGAAAAATAATCAAATTACAAATACTGATGTAGAAGCTGTGAAAAAAAAACAATGATCCCTTGGAATATTAGCTGATAATATATAAATATAAGACATTTTTGTTTTATGACATTAACACCAAATGTTACCGTCTAAGCAATACCAATTCCATGTGCATATAATAAAAACTGACTATAAATCTTGAAATGCTTGAGCACCATTACGTAATTCCAAGATTTGACTCCTGTCACTGCTTTTATACCAAACCAGCATTATTTTGCTGGAGAATAAAGATATCGAAAAAGCCTCTAAAAAGTCAACCTTACAAATTATGAATCAATCCCTGTGCAACAGCGTCACTCCCATGCCGATGAACCTCTACTAGAAAAATTATATTACAATCTGTTCTAGACTCCTCTACAACAGTAGTGTTAAGACCCCATAGAAGCTAGAGCATATTTCGTTCAGCTTTGAAGAGGGAGCACGAACGAAAGCAAACTAAAGCAGCTTTGTTTTAACAATTTGTTAGACGAAAGGCTTCCGAGAACATAATTAGATTATTCCGTATGCTGCCAAGAGAACTAGAAAGGTTGCATAAACTATAAAGACATGCAAATAAGATCAAAGGCTTGCTTTTTAGAAACCGCTACGTCACCGCGAAAATACATTTAAGAAAGTATCGTGCAGATGGGTGCTATGGACGGCATGAGGCCTTTTAAGATACATGGAAGATAACCGTAAACAAAAAGAATAACATTAAAAACGGCAAATAAACACGGCCCCCCTCCCCGCACATTAACTACTATTAAGCGCAAACAGGAAATTTATATAACAGTTTAGTCACATTCACTACAACACTAAAAGAAGAAATATTCATCGAAACAGACCGATCCATTCAATTTAACAATAAGCAATAGTGCGCAAGTCCAATTAAGGGGGCTGGGGAGGGGGAGGGGGAAGTAACTCTGGCCGCCAGTGAAGTCTTGGGTGGTCAGGATACAGGCCTATTTGGGACAATTTTTAAAAAAAAAAGTATATGAAAGGTCAATCACATCCAAGAAGCAAACTTGGTAGAGAAGGACGCGGAGATATATACGACGGTCCAAAGGCAAGGGCCTTGGGATACGCAAGGTTGGAATTAACCCTCGTTTTTAGTTTTTGTTTTTCTTTTAAGCATTTTCGTCGTCTGCATAGCGTGCCGTATAGTAACATTATTGCGAAATACTATGTAAACTAAAAGTTCCTTAGGAACAAATGAAATTAGTGGTAGTTGAGAGGGGGGAGGGTGGTGAGGCGGTTCGCCACATACATATATTTCTAATTTCAAAGATCCACATTCAAAACAGACAGTAGGCTACAACTAACGGTACTGACCTGACCAATGTAAAGGCAACGTCGAAAGTATTGACTGCTCAACACAAGGTCTATTCGGTAGCAATCCAGCGAAAACCACATCGGAAACTCGATATAAACTTCCAAAGGGCGTCGATCTTCCAACGCGTGATTTCGTCTCACTTTTACGCACAAACAGAACAATACATGTACATAAACAACGTTCAAACTACGACTGAGTGAAGGACGAGGATCGAAGGAACAGTAGCGATTGGTTTAAAAATGTAAACAAATGACTAACTTTCGTTAACTTTTACGCACTTACAGAACAATACATGTACACAGACAACGTTCAAACTACGACTGAGTCTGAGTAGAGGACGAGTTTCGATCATCATCGAAGGAACAGTAGCGATTGGTTTAAAAATGTAAACAAATGATTCACTTTCGTTAACAACCACTTTTCTGTCCACGACGTAATCCAACTTCCCCTGTGCCATACCTGTTTACTCCATAATCCACATTAACAATTCCATACCTTCATAATATGAAGAGAAAAGGAAGTAATTTCGTTCTTGAAAGACTAAGAAGCCCGTTGCACGTTCTCGGGGCTGCAAATCTGAGTGATCTAAAGCAGTGGTTCCCAAACTGAAGGGCCTTGTAGCAAAATGCTGGAGCCATAATCTGAGGATATGTTTGTATAAAACCATGGGTTTTATACATAATGAGTTGCGCTTAGCGGTGGACCATGGAGAAGTATCCTATATGAAAAGTTTGCAACGTTCAGACAAAGTTTCGGAACCATTGATATAAATAAACAATAGAAGTGCGCCTTTGCTGAAATACCTAGACGTCATTTGACTTGTAATTAAATGTAGTTGCATAGTGTGATTTATATAAATATATATATAGATATATATCTATATATATATATATATATATATATATATATATATATATATATATGTGTGTGTGTGTGTGTGGTGTGTGTGTGTGTGTGTGTGTGTGTGTGTGTGTGACCCGTAATGATAACAGTAAGCTGTTACTTAAGACTAAAAGAGAATGGTTTCCTAAGAAGGTCAAATTATGTCCTCCCATTACTGGCAAACCAAACATGAAAAACAGAAAAGTAACGAATGAATAAAATAAAAAAGGAAGCTAATGTGAGCGCCATCGTCCCCCAAGCTGGTTGTAAGATGATCCAGTGAAAAAGCTTCGCGTCCCAACGACCTCATCATCTTACTTCCCATCTTTCTTAATCCTCAACCACTGACTTGGGTATCAGAATTGCGCTGTGTTATGTATGAGACTATTTCGGTTGGTTGATTTACTGCCTTTTTTATTATTATTATTTCTTTATTACTCTCTCTCTCCTCTTTCGTCTCCGTGGAAGATTAATTAGTATATTGATGAATATTTCTCTGGCTTGTTCGATATGAACATTCGTATGGTTTAAACAGTAATAGACTTAGTGGATGTTTTTATTTTCTTAAGTGCAGCAGTCTTAATTCTGCAGTATTTTTATTGCAACCTCTAATATCGTCGTTCTGTCTTTATCATAACAAAGATGTTATTTGCTTTTGCCAAATTACGTATCTTTGCCCTTCCGGTTTTCTGATAGTTTGTCAGATCAGGTTACTACTCGCACGACTGCTTACGTGTAGCTATTGCTGTAACGAAAGTAGCTCTCGGTCGAGTGAAAAACCTTAGTCATGTACCTGTTACAAAAATAGGAAAAAAGTAAAATAGTATATAATCAAAATAGATGTACTTACCATCACCTTTGAAAGTCTTGGAGACCCTACCACTCAGTGAGTTCCCAGGAAACACAAAACTTTAAGACTCCATATATTCAAAAGGATAAGAAAACAGCTCATATTTAATTTCAAAAAATACTTTAATGTACATAAAATCTCTACATGCTTTTAACACCATAATATTAACTACAAAGAACCTAGGTAAAGGAAAAAGATAACAACATATTTATTCAATGAAAATATTCATATAAAGACTAACTTGTCACTAATATTTTAACATAGAGCACGGCGATGGATTTTGTTTTTATTTTTCTGAATGAGAAGAATCCTTTATGCCATGGAATGTTCTTCTGAGCCGAAGTGAGTAAGAAATGCGAAATTATAATTATGTATATATATTATATATATATATATATATATATTATATATATATATATATATATATATATATATGAATAGTAGGAAGGGATACATCTTTTTCTCAAATACTCTGAATGGCTTCAGGACAATTATTTCAATTAATATATATATATATATATATATATATATAATATAGTATATATATAATAATATATATATATACATATATAATATATAAATATATATATATTTATACAACAACAACTAGAATTTCCCCAATAGGACTGAAGATGAACCAACTGCTAGAAACTTACAAAACATTAGCCACCTCATTTAATTATCAGCAAGCTCTTCCACTTTGGCTAAATACTGCACCACTCACCATTATGTCACGTGTAATCTTGCTCACCTTTCTGCCTTTCCTTTCTCCACTTTTCTAACCTTTCTGTTTTTTTACTCCTTGTAAAAACCAATTAATAAAAATTTACAACTTCAACCAGTTTCATTATTTGTACTCAAGTACTCAACATCTGCAATTCACTTCCATGAAGAAGTACTGGTTAAATAAACACTACAAACATTCCAGTTTTGTCCCATGCACATGAGCCTTATGTAGTCTGTTGTATACACCCTGGCCATCATCCTTGCTTCACCATCTTTCATCAAACACAAACTTTAACTGTTCCAGCTTCCTGATTTTTATTGACGTTAACAACATTCCTCAAGTTACTTCTACTTTCCTCAAAATCTCCTCTTCCAAACTTCCAGACTTCTACATTGTATAGCCTCTGCAGCTTCTCTCCACTATCCCAAACCACAACCACAATACCTGCAAACATCACACTCCAAAACTTCATTCACACCCGGTTTTTTATCTCACAGCTTTGCAGCTCCGTCCCTCGTCATTTCTCTGACTTCTTGCATCAATCCATTCATAGAAATACTAAATAACCATATCACTGAACGCAACGTTACCACAAGCCTACTTGTACACTGAACAAATCCCCCAACGTCTATATATTCCCACACATACCCTCTTAACCTCTGCTCATATTTCATTTCAGACATTTATAATTGCTCCCAAAATATTACATTCCACACAATATATCATTAGCACTGCCTAAGTAGGTCCACGCATGCCACATACGGATTTACAACTCTATTCTCAAACTTCAGCCACAGCTGTTTCATATTACACATTTTATCAACACCTTATTTTTCACATTTACACGCTTTACACACATACTTGGGCTTCCACAGTATATATATATATATATATATATATATATATATATATATATATATATATATATATATATATATATATATATTCTTCAAATGCTTCATCTGAATGACTTCAGGACATATTTCATGTAAAATAATATAAACATATATATATATATATATATATATATATTATATATATATATATATATATATTCACAGAGAGGGAGGGAGGCGGGTGATATTTTAATGTAAAACTTTCAATAGTATAGTTAAAATAAACAAATAACAGAATCTGTTAATCTACTCTAAAAACTGTTTTAAATGTAAGACTTAAAAAAAAAAAACTTATAAAAACAATCTATTTGCTTCGTCTAAAACAGTTACTCGTCATTATATATTATTTTCAGTCTGATCAGAAAAGAAGGAAAAAACAGGCTTGACATCACGTTGCTAGTGAGAAGAGCTGTTTTTGAGGTCAAGTAAAATGTATCTGAATTTGAGACATATGGATCTGGATCCCTTGTACCAGACTTTGGAGGAGTTTTTCTGCATTTAATTGTAAGACTTATATGTCAAGGGATTCATCGGAATAAGTACCATATATATATATATATATATATATATATATATATATATATATATATATGATATATATATGTGTGTGTGTGTGTGTGTGTGTGTGTGTGTGTGTGTGTGTGTGTGTGTGTGAACTCGAACAGAACAAAACAAAGACGACATACACTGAAAGTACAAAGAGATTAAGAGGATAATCTTGAAATCACGTTTTTGCTTTATCAAGTAAATAACATCCTACCTGTTTCCTTGAACAAGATGTAAACATACTACCTTGTTTTCTTGTTATATCTGCATCATTAATGACGTCAAGTAACAACGATGACATCAGAGGTTCCATAAATAATTTCTTCAAAGTCATAATCAGAACTCACAAAGCTTCTCAATCGTTTATATCACCGGCGTTATCAAGACTTCTCTGCGTATAAAAATCATCAATAACTGTTCAATAAATGACCTTATTTCTAAATAAAAGTTTAAATTCTCTTCAGCAATCTACTAACTCCTAGGAACTTTGGCATCATTTGAATCGGAGAGACCGTATTGGCACTTTTTAAATTGGCACACGAGGTCAAGACAACGATTCCAAGAAGAAGAAGACGTCAGAGATGCTCTGTTTACGTTTGCTCGAAAACCGCAAAAGTTTGAATGGAACACACCAAAAGTTATCGTACAATTGCACAAAATTGTTTTACATGAGTTGGATACTCAGTCTTCGTAAAGTTACGCGAAAATTATTCTAATTTGTTTCAAAAGTTGAATCATATATACAAAATCTTAATTTCTTCACCATGAACAAATACATTTTTCGATGAGCAATACTATATTGCCCACAAGTAGGTATGATTTTTAATTAGAAAACAAAGCATCGCTACGTCACACTCTTCTAAATTTTCGCTGAGATAAATCCCTGAAGGTGAAATAACATAGCACCCATATCAACTTTTGTTCAAAATTCAGCGTCACTTCAGAGCTTATTCATAACGTCAACGCAAATGAACTCTAAATGTACACCATAAAGTTAAATTGCCAACATTAAAAAAGAATTTCACTGCAAAGCAGTTTATTCACAAACGCCCATCTATGTTTATGCATTATAATCTTGTAACGTATAATATTTACTTATGCATACTGTAGGCACAATATGCGCCAGATGAATAAGAATAGAGAACTCTTACATTACTATTTTTCATAGTAACATGCGTCGTCATTTCAGTACAAAAGAGAATAAATAATTAGCACACGTTCAAGTCAAGTCTTGTATCTGCATCGGCATGAGACACACCGAGGCCTAAGATCATGCAATTTCCGCCAAGTACTTTGGCACCAAAAGTGCCAGTGCGACAGCCACGATGCCCAGTAATGTCGGGCGACGAGGGTATGCAGCAGTGCCCGCTGCACTGGTGTGTGCGGGCGCCGCCAAAGTGAGAGCTGCAGCGGGCAAGGAAGCCATCAGTCTGGGAGATCTCGCTCTGACGACGCCGACGAGTCGTTCCGCCTCGACCACGCAAGCAGCCGCGACCAAGGGCGGCGGCGAGGGCGAGTGAGAGGCCGTGGGTGTGACCAGAACCAGAAGGTAACCATCGAGGGTGAGCTGCCCTCGGATCTCGCATTCGGACACGGTGACATGGGAAGCCAAGGAGGCCATGAGGGCAGCCACTGTCAAGGGCCGGTGGTGAGGCAGGACGACGGAGGCCACCTCGACGGCCCTCGTCGACCAGGCCATGGCCATTCCTCCTCCGCAGACGCGGCCGCAGCACCACCCGTTGGATTCCACGCCCACGCACCTACAACGGGAGAGAAGCAAACTTATAAAAAAAAACTGAAAGCGAAAAAAGTACAATATGCCATTACGTGATGGAAAACATTTTAGGACTCAATAACAGAAATTGACGCTGCCCAAATGCTGTTGTATTCAAGACTTCAAAGATCTAACATTTGTCCATGGACCATGTATTGCACGGAGGTGCAAACTATATACCTAACAACTGACTGACTGAAAATTAAGTATTTGAAACATAATAAAAAAAATAAATGTTTACGTCAGAGTAACCGAAGAAGGAATTAAAGTTCGAAAGATCTTTAAAGTGCAAATGCTTTGGTCATTACTTCTGTTGAGTTACTCTTCCAGTTGCTCATTCTATTCCTATTTCTCTAGTTTCCCGTACAAGGAACTAAGAAGAACTGAAGTCTTTAAGAATGATCAACATCACGCTGAACATCAATGAAAATACAGGTAAGAGTGACAGACAGACTGATAAAAAGACAGACTGATGGACAGTCGGCGCGGGACTGATATGAAGTGCTTCATGTTTACTCCATGTCTCTGACTTTATTTCCCAAAGAAGAAACGCGGACAATCTCTTACATAAACTACACCTGATATGAACGCACTGGCAAAACAGCCACACACTCAACGACACTCTCTCTTGGTATTACACTAAACCTTCTGTTATTTCTTTTTCTTTTTTAATGAAGAACAAGAGGATTAGAAAGAGCTTGAACAAAGCATTAAAAAGCAACAATCGTTAAGGCGAAGTAACGCCATTCCACGAAACTTATAATGATAGCTTCATATTTCATAAGCACAATAACAACGAAATACTATAATATCAATCGCTTATTAAATCTAGTTTTTAATCTGTTGCAGTTGCAATGCTCTGGCCTTTAAGATTCTTGCTCACTGAGCAAGAATAATTTCTCGACTGACGAGAAATTATTCTCTCTCTCTCTCTCCCTCTCTCTCTCTCTCTCTCTCTCTCTCTCTCTCTCTCTCTCTCTCTCTCTCTCTCTGTCGTATCTATGTGTAAGTGTGCAAGCTATTCCAAGTTCCAGTTTCTCTGCGAATTCAAAAATACACCCAACAGTCAATTAAACTTTCTTTGGCGTTTGAAACAGACCATACTACGGCTCCCGTTGTCAGGTGTAAAAAATGAAGGACATAAGCAAGTATACATAATAGAAAACTTCACTGAAAACCCCTACCATTAATCCTCTTAGAGTTTTAATCCCCTACAAAGGCCAAACCTCCATCTTGCTCCGCCGGCAGCAATCGGTCTCTAAATACGCGCTCTAGTAATACCAGCATGTCACAGGTAGCCTCTTACATCTGTGCTCGTCTGCTGTGTCTTTCAACTTGGCAAAATAATTTCCATTTGATTGGTACTGGATGTACAGCAAAATTTGAGGAAAACGGAATACCACGCTCAATTAAATAAGCATGCAGAGGAGAGAGAGAGAGAGAGAGAGAGAGAGAGAGAATGCTTTCTTGTCAGTTGAAAAGAAATGTATAATACAAAATTTAATTTTAAAACAACTTGTTCATTTGATCGTCAGAGGATATACATTTCTAATCAGACTTTGGGAGTCATTTGAAACGATAAATCAATCAATCAATCAATAGCAACATCTACCCGACCAAGAATATTTTATCATCGCCTCTCGACGTAGGAGCCGCAGACCACACTTTGAAATGACGCCACGTTACAGAATGAGACAAATCAGTCCATTTTCGCCCTATGAACGCCCGGGTGGCATCGTCCAAATAAACACTTGTCCACTTAGAGGGAAGTCTTTTAATCGACAACGCCAGAAACGACGCTGACTAAACAGACTCGTCCTCCCACGGAACGCCCACCTACCTACCTCTCATCACACCCACCTCATTCTCCCAAAAACCGTACTACATGTGTCACCCCTGGCCACCTCACCCTCCCCCCCACCTGTGCCTCCAAAGGACGCCCCTCCCTACCTTGCCTCTTCCCCCAACATCCCTGTGGGACGGGGGTCCCCGACTCTCCTTTAATCCAAAACCACCTACGGGATCCCATCCGAATCTTTAGCCTCCTCAACGCCTCGGAGAGACCACCTCCTCTTTCCCTTTCCTAAAAGCTTCCCACTTTTCTCAAATACGCCCATTTCTTTACTTAGTTTTCCATCACCCAGAAACACCTATTGGATATCAACTATATCCCTTTTCTCCCAAAACGATAATGGGACCCCGTCCACTGGCTGCCCCTTAAAAACCGACACATACACACAAGACACTCTTCCTCTACCCCATCTCCTATTCAGGAGTGGTGACGCCGTACAACCTAGAGTCCACGTTCCCACAAAACAAGACGTGGATCCTATCGACCAACCACATCCATACTGGGCCATAAATCAGACGAGTGTGGAATGTTAACTTCTTTTGTGACGATATGTAATCCGATTAGCAGAAGCCTTATTCACACCTTACACACACACACATATTCACGCACGCTAATCACACTACTGGAACCCATGTTTCTTAGTTCTAAACACTAACAGTTTCTTAAGGAAATATATTGTTTTGAAGTTCTTGTCATTTTCATATATAATAAAATTCTCTCTCTCTCTCTCTCTCTCTCTCTCTCTCTGTCTTCTTCTCTCCATCTCTCGTCACTCCTCTCATCTCTCGCTCATCTCTCTCTCTCTCTCCGTGGTTTGGTTTGGAATAATAATAGGTAAGTAAACACTTCACTAATTAATTTCACTCATCTGCCGTGCTTTATTGGAAAGCAAACTGTTTTGTCCGTCATGTACAGTTAATCAATTCTCTCGCTTCATCTTCATGTAAATAGATGCTTGAGAATACTAATATATCTAAAAATGAGCGTCATTAAAAAACATACAAAGCAAATGAAAATGTAAAATACAAGTATCAGCAAGATTTTCAGTAAGTCGGTAGTATAATGAACTCTTGGCGCATAACTTTGCGACGTCAGTTTGGGTCCGTCCCCAAAAAAGAGGGAACAACTACGACGCCCTTGAGTGTCTGGCGTCAGGAGCAACGTGTCACAACGAAGCCCAAAGAGTCAGCACAGTGACAGAGCCAAAAATTTCTGCAAAACAAAAAAGTTAACTCCTACCGACCGACTTACCTGGAACTCTGCTTCGCAGGACAGCTAACGGAAGGACAAGAGCTGCCGTCGATGCCCACTCCCCGGCAAGGGCCCTGGTAGTCCACTGCCACGTAGTAGGCATGAGCCTGGCACTCGGATGCCCACGTCCTCCCGTCACGACCGCAGACGGTGCCGTTTGCGAGGCATCGTGTCTGTCAGAGGAGAATAAATAACTACAATTAGGCACAAAAATAACCATACTTATACATACATATGAACAAATACATAATCAAACACTACTGAGCAAATAAATAAAGAAATAATGATAACACAAGTAGAATTATACGGATCCCCCATCACGTTCATTGTGGGTAAATGGGATGGTAGACGAGCGCGCATGAACGAACACACACACACACATACACACACACACACACACACACGAACAGCGTGCAATACAAGGAATAAAGATAATACAAGTAAGATATGCGAATATTTTTGCATTCTGATTGTGCATATATCGAAGGAAGGCAGAGTCGCCGAAGAGAGAACCTGCAAAACATGGAATGAAAATAACACGAAGAAAAATGAGAGAAAATATGGATTGCGTGCATATGGGAAAGCAATGCACATAGAGAGAGAGAGAGAGAGAGAGAGAGAGAGAGAGAGAGAGAGAGAGAGAGATTACAGTTGAAAACGATTGAAAGCCAAATGTACGTTGAGATTAATCAATTCGTCTTGGAAATTGAAAAGTTGGCGATCCTGTGGTCAAGGAGAGAGAGAGTGAGAACCGTTTAAAATGTCCAGAGGTGTCTGATGTGTTTGTACAGAACAAAATGACATTTTCTACAATGCTTAGCCCACGCGCTGCTCAGCACTAGAATTAATGTGGAGGCTTGTCTGACTGTTTATTTCTTCTGATGCCATGTTTGCGTTACCTTCTAAATACGGTGACACTCTTGTACACATTTCTCTCTCTCTCTCTCTCTCTCTCTCTCTCTCTCTCTCTCTCTCTCTCTCTCTCTCTCTCTCTCTCTCTTCACGCATCACTTGGTCCTCGGGATCTATGGTCTTTGGTTCTTATAATTGCAAGTACTTCCCTCATTCTTCCAATAATAATAATAATAATAATAAAAGACTTTACTTCAGTTCAGGTGCCTCTTCAAGTGGTGTTTCCATAGCATAATTAAAGGTGTTTACTGAGGTAATGCACTTACATAACCCACTACTGCACAGCCATATCTTACTATCTGTCAGTCAGCTTTCCTCGTTTTAATCTTTAAACAATTATCAGCATTCAAAACAAACACAGCTCATGTCGGAGCACTCTTGTTGAATGTGCCAAAGCTTATCAAACAAGCAACGCAAAAACAGACGTTTTAAAAATAATAAAAAAAAGGAAGGAGGGAGGGGATGACTTGAAGATTTTCCTAGTCTTACGCAGGTTCGTAAGTGACAACTTAGGCTCGGTGAAATGAGCTTTGGTTCCGGTTATATTTGGCAAGATAAAGTAAGGTTGGGTTCGATTGGCTGAGATGTTACTCTATTAAGAAGTGAAGATCAGCCACTGTTAGGTTAGGTTTGGTTGCATCAGAAGGGGTTGTGTAGCATTAAGTTTGGTAAGGCACTCAAAAGGTCAGTTAAGGTTTATTAGAGTGCTAAGTTGCGTAAGGTTAGCGTAATTATATCACATAGCGTGATTCTTCCATATTAACATTAAGTCCCTTTCCGTCCTCCTTTCTGTCGTACTCTCTAACTTTTCTCTCCGAAATGAATTGAATTGAATATAGAATTTAGACCAAAGGCCAAGCACTAGGACCTACGAGGTCATTCAGCGCTGAAACGGAAATTGACAGTAAAAGCTTTGAAAGGTGTAACAGGAGGAAAACCTCGCAGTTACACTTTGAATCATTTGTTAGAAGAGGGTGGAGAATAAGATGAAGAGAATATGAAAGGAGGTACAGTAAAAGGAACGAAAGCAGTTGCAGCTAGGGGCCGAAGGCACGCTGCAAAGATCTGTAAGTAACGCCTACAGTGCACTGCATGAGGTGCACACGGCGCTATCCACAGGGGTCTCTCCGAAATGCAGCCACCAAAGACTGGAAAAAATAGCTACTAATAGAAAAAATAGATGATGTCAACAGTTCCATTTATGAGCAAAGGAAGAACTTCAAATTCAATGGGTAAATGATTTGAATGACTTCACAGCCTTCACTGGGACCTATCCGGCTCTGGGAACAGTTTATTTGAGTCTCGTGCTGCCAATGGGTCCGCTCATTTAGGAATATCTGTCTTCACATTTATTTATACACAGTTGTTTGAGTATCCAGGGTGCTTGAAACATTTATGAACGACTGAAATAGGGTGGCGCCATACTTAGGAAAGGGACGACAAGCCCTGATGATGGAGCTGTGAAGCAATGGAGAATTTACAGCGCCTTCTGCAAGAGGTGTCATTTGTGACACAATTCGACTGAACGATAAATATGGGAAGAAATTCTACGTATGTAGCATGTGTGTAAGTTTTTCTAAAGAAGCATGGAAGTCTCTTTAACTTTTCTACAACTAAATAAGAGATGAAGTTTCTACAAGAGGTGCCATATAGGACACAATCCTACCAGAGGATTAATCAGTGAAGACTTCTGCAAAAGGTTCATGCACTTACTACTTTACAACGTGAGAAATTGTGGGGGGAAAAGTTTCATATAAAGCTTCAGTTTTGACCTAATATAACCGCGGTCATGTAGCGCACAATATCTTGCAAGGAATTCTATCACTGACGAGTTGTGTTTCCTCTTCAATAGGTATTTCCTGTCTAGGACGTTATTTCACCCTCAGTTTTGTCTCACTTCCGAACTTTTTCTTGTCTAGACAGTCTCAGTAACTGAGCACTGGCATGGGTTACTACTAATCCATCGAATGCTCTCTTACAGTACCAAAACAGGAATTAAGAAGACAAAAAAGCCATTCCGGTAGATCTCTTCTGAGTATCACTTTAAAATACTGCCATTATTTTGAAAATATCTGCTTTGACTGCCAACTGCTTCATTTTGTAGGATGGTGAGTTCCCTTAGAGTAAAACCCATCATGGTTCTGTAAGACATCCTGTGCGTGCCTTGATTCCCGATGGGTAACTTCCATGTTAGTTATCACTTCAACTTGATTTGCATTTTACATTCTTGCATGTTTAATTGGTTTTCTTTATTCTAGTTTTTATTATTTATATATTCCAGGAAGCCACTAGTATTTTTGGCTAGTTCAATTGCATGTTTAATTGGTTTTCTTTATTCTAGTTTTTATTATTTATATATTCCAGGAAGCCACTAGTATTTTTGGCTAGTTCAATGTAATTACTGGAACATTATTTATTAGTTATTATTATTATTATTTTATTATTATTATTATTATTATTATTATTATTATTATTATTTGACTGCGTATACAGTTTTCTCTGTTTCTCGTATCATATTCGCCTCATCAACTGGTGGAGGATACAACAATTCCCAAAGGACATGGAAAGATATCCTGATGGCGTTGTTTATGTATTATCTCTTGCGTTCATACGCGCAAGAAGGCGGACACTCATCAATAACTACTTCTCGAACGAAATGGTTGAACACCAAACCAGAATTAGGGTAAATAAATGGCATGCCAATGAATGCTCTACTACCGAAGACGGCGAATGTGCCACGAAAATATATGGAATAGGAGAAGGCCATAATAATAATAATAATAAAAGAAAATATCACTCCCGTAACAGAAGGCGAGAAAATCCGACTGAAAAATAGCCTGACGCACCTGGAGACAGAAACGAAGAAAATGAATGTCATGTACAAATTTACATGGCCGATGGATGGATGCCACCACTCATACATTGGGATACCGGCTGATAAGTTCTCAAAGTCTCCTGTCACTTATAGGAAGCTGTCATATCTAATCAATACATTCATGAACACCGGAGAACGGC
This sequence comes from Macrobrachium nipponense, assembly GCF_015104395.2. Taxonomy (NCBI): domain Eukaryota; kingdom Metazoa; phylum Arthropoda; class Malacostraca; order Decapoda; family Palaemonidae; genus Macrobrachium; species Macrobrachium nipponense. Next base: position 67,181,145 of record NC_087203.1, on the reverse strand, counting down.
AGAAACAGAAGAACTGATTATGACCGTGAACATTTTAGATATATACGGCACCGTATCGTCGACGCCAGCGCCTTCTCCAAACCTTGCATCTCATAGAAAAAAAAAAAAATTCCAGCATACGTAGATATTGTAAATGAAACATTTCCTCCCTACGTAAGAAATCGGTCGACGCCAAATACCGTCGAGAGAGAGAGAGAGAGAGAGAGAGAGAGAGAGAGAGAGAGAGAGAGAGAGAGAGAGAGAGAAGTAGGAAACCGGCGCCAAACGCCAACGAGAAAAATAAAACAAAGAATCACACCCGAACTGGAGCGAGCCATTACACCAGTCACACCAGTGGGCGGGGGTGACCTAACCAGCCCCCCGCCCTGCCCCCCAACCTCCCCGATCAATACCACCAAAGAAGTCCCAACGTCTTAGGAACTTTACGTACAGCGAAAACATCCGGTATCGCAACTGACCAATGACCAACCCGCCCTTACTTCCGCTAACCAGAAACCCGCTGCACCGTCATGTATACCAGAACACCTGTACTTTTTAATCAGTCACTCTGTAGATGACCGTCTGAATGTGAGTCAAAACACAAGAGCTGTTAATAAACAACGAAAGCGGTATTATATCTTTCCCACGAACTTTGAAAATGTGTCATATCATATGCCCGCTGAAGGGAGAAATAGAATGAAAAAAAAAAAAAAAAAAAAAAAAAACTGGACTATGAGCTGAATGCCGCAGAAACCATTTGTTTTCCATATTAATAATTCACTGTCCCTCTTATTCCAGAGGAGAGGTCCTATGAAATCGATGCCTTGGAAATTTATCATGAGAGTCTTTGAGAGCGTTGTCACCTCTCTGAGGGAAAATTAATGAGAGAGAGACGTGCTTGTAGGGGAAAGGCTTTCCAGGAAAATGCTGCTTCTCGGGACCTCAATTTAGTGCACGACAGAAATGGGTACAAAAAGGTCCCTCAGATTTGTGTACTTGCTTTACAAACATTGAATTAACTACAATAAACAACTTGACCAACAAATAAATACATAAATTAAATATACATATAATGGTCAAAATCAGTAAAAAAAAAAAAATACTTAAACGTACAGTACTACAAGCATTGGGACCTAGCAAAAAAAGAAAAAAAAATGTATTTTTATCCTTAAAAGGAGTAACGCCCGACGACAGTCTTCCATTTTCAGCAAGTGCTTAAGAGATGAGGTTGCTAGCTCCAAAGCGTTTCCATTACAAGTTCAGCGGGCTTATGAGCCGACGGCGTCTAGTATTTCATGGCGGTCACCTATTCAATTGCTGACCATAACCAGTGTTGATTATCGTTGCTGATCGATAATGTGAGCTATAAAAACACGTTACTCATGATTCAAGGCTTACTTCTTGATGCAATGATAAAAATGAGATAAGGCGTCAAATTAGAATCTTAAAAAGTTAACTATCTGTACAATTCGGTTTCTTTAAGTAGACAAATTATGAAAAGAGAATAAACAGCCAAGTTTGACAAATAGTAACTCTGCCAAAGAGTTACTCAGCCTCCCCAGAAATATTAAAAAAAAAAAAAGATTTGAGTCGTAACTGGAAAAATATGATGACATTTCATCCTCAGTCATATTTCTAATGAGTACAGTAATATAAAAAACCGTCAAATAAAAAAAATTCAAGAAAAAAAGGGAAACACAAATTTCAAATAGTCCTCAAATGAAACAAAATCTGTGAACGGAATGTAAAATGGGCAAAAGAAATATTTTTCACGAATAAGAAAAATTCAGCTTTTCATTTTCCTGAGAAAAGTTTTTCAGAATAATCAATCGTATATGTTTATAAATAATATAATCATGATGATAACATTAACAAAATATTTTGTTTCTTATCTACAACAACAATAAGAATTGTGTTAGTTATAATGAAGGAATTATAATAATTGCAGAATTATTATCCTTTTTAAATAATAACTCTGGAAACTTTTAGAAGGGAAGAATAGAATTTCCTTTTCCAGGCGAAAAAAATAGAAATTAGATAAGGAGGAACTGGCATACAGTCAAGAACAATTTGGAAAAGGCTGCCTCAGCAGATGACACGAGAGAGAGAGAGAGAGAGAGAGAGAGAATATTTGGTCTCACTCCGACTGGATGGCGATTACCTCGTCGAGGGCTGCCTGAATAAATGAATGTTTTGGGCCTAATGATGGAAGTCGAGGCAGGATTACATTGACTTTACAAGTCGTCGACTGACATGAGTGATGGCTGAGTGCTAACGCCTTTTTTTGGGAGGGGGGAGGGGGAAGTAGATGGCAATTCCGTCCTCGATCCCCTCCTAAGGGTACTCCCCTCCCCGTTCTCTTTCCCTGAACAAACGCAAATATAAAAGGGGGAAAAAGTGATGTCTATGGAGGACGCGAAAAAATGGAGTGTATTGCGTCTGGACTCCAGTTCATTAAGGATTCTCTTACTGAATGTTATACGTGCGATGTCTTTTTTATTTTTTTTTTTTTTTATTTTTTTTTTGCGTTGTAAATCAAAACGTGTTTTAAGGAACAAAATGAAATTATAATAAAAAAAAATCTTGGTTACTTTTGTCTGCAATCCAATGCTACGTGACATGGGTTGTGGAGAGAGAAAAAAAAAATGCATAATTAAATGAAGAATATTGTGTGCCTTCCTTTCATGAGATCCTCATAAACTCGTTTCCCTTTCTATATTACTGAAATTCTTGTCTCCCTTTTCGCAATGAATGGAAGACATGAACTACTTCTATAAAAACAGTCCTTGATCATTTTCATCTCTGGAATAATAAAGCGGACGAGACGGGGAGAACAAAATTCAATTTTTGTAGGACTTTTCGCAAGGTATGTGCTTCTTTTATGAATAACGAGAATTTATTTACTCTCTCTCTCTCTCTCTCTCTCATTTTCAAGATGCTTCTCTCTCTTTCTCTCTCCCTCCTGTACTGAATAATGCATCAAGGGGTGTCTACCGACTCACCAGCGAAATTAATTACGCTGTATCACCCATACCAAATACAGAGGCTAAATAAGAAAAATCCGATGATGAACGATGAAGAACAGGATCGATAGAACGTTATATTATTAATTTATGTAGTACTTTCATAATCGGTCGAGTCTTCCTTAAAGAATTGGATGAAACCCATTTTTACAAATCATATCTTATCAACTTAAAGTCTGAATATTAGTAGTAGGTATTAAAAGTGTTGCTATTTCAATATTTGTAGTAGAGGAGGTCACGATGGTGGTAGGAATGCAAGATGCATGAAATGGAAAGATACATGAGTAACAGGTTGCAACAATTCTTCTTGTCACCGCTAGTGTCATTTTGGGGGATTTAATCTCTTTATCAAATCATTGCAACCCTTGCCCAGATGGTCAGTAGGGGTCCCCCCCCCCCTCTCTCTCTCTCTCTCTCTCTCTCTCTCTCTCTCTCTCTCTCTCTCTCTCTCTCTCTCTCTCTCTCTCTCCAGATTCTGATAAGAATAACAATGAACCTCACAAGCGTACGAAAAAAATCACTTGGGATGATTTCACAATTATCATAATTCACCAGTAATAATAATAATAATAATAATAATAATAATAATAATAATAATAATAATAATAATAATACGAAGTGGCTACGAATGCAGGGCCGTAAGATGTGCTGCAATCTGCTGATTGATACAGCGCATGCGCCTTGTCATAGTGTCAATGTTTGTTTACCTCTTCAGATTTCGAAATAAAGACGACGACAAAAATGGAACTTTCAGCGAAATTCAACTCGCTAGACGCCCTTAGCTCAACAATTAAAGAGTAGAAAGATGTGAAGCCGAACAAGAGCCGCTCATGGACTTGTCAGCGTCGATACAGACAGAAATTACATGAACAGGCCACCAAATATTCAATATTACATGAACAGGCCAAATATTCAAACAAGAGAAAAAATCATTCCGCCTTTCTATTGACGTCTCTTGAATTCAGGGGTACCAGTTTTATTTTCTGTGCCGTCATATTTATTCATTCATCACCTTTTTTCGCAGCGTTCTCTCTGCAGGCTGAATTCCCTGCAGAGTCCTCTCGAGTCCATAGTCTGACGACTCTGTACATAGAGAGGGGTTTTAGCTGAAGTTTAAAATTTTCTATGTTAGAAAAGGAATCCGTTCAGTCGGTTACCTTGAAGTCTCCGGAGGCCATTGAAGGCATTATTATCTGAATAATTAATTTCATAAACAAAACAGCACAAATTTTGCAGAGATTGCTTGATCGAATGCATCATATACCTAGAGAGATGGGACTCAAAATACGTCTAGGGAAAGCAAAGTAACAAGTACAGAGTTTGCACAAAGGGATGTAATAACGAACGGAAAAAAGATTAATGGTGTTGAATGTTTCTACTATTTAGGAAAATTAACATCGAGTACCGGTTCTCTAGAATCTGAATACAGCGAAAGACTAAAAATGGCCAGTCCAACAATGGGCAGGCTGAATAACACTGGAAAATCAAACAGAACGATATTGCATGCGAAAGCAAGGTTATATATAAGTCTATTGTAATCCAGATTTCTATGCAGAAATGAATACTGGCATGATATGGCATGACAATGCTAGTATACAGTTGTCTATTTTAGATACAAGATTTGAAAAGAACATTAGGAATCAGATGGTAGGATGGAGTTGGAAATGATACCATAAGGGAAGTTGCGGAAGTTCCATACGTAAATGAGATAGTGAAGAAAGTGAAATAGAAATGGCTTGGATATATCCTTCGCAAAACTCCTTGAAGGATAATAATACTACACAGAGTCAGCCTCGGGTCAGCTGGGCCGCCGGATGGTACCGTAAGACTTGGAAGATTCAGACCTACTTGGATGAGACCTATGATGAGGGAGGCTGGGTATGAGTGGAGATTTGTGGAAGAGAAAGCACAGGAAGGACATGAGTGGTGGAATTTCAGAGGTCTTTGCGTCACGCAGCATTCGAGGCGAATGTTAATGAAGAACTAATTTAATAATGTAAATTCTCATAACAATCTCAAACTGGCAAAAGTTCTAGGAAGAGGATGTCTTGGTCTCGTGGCCAAATTGATCACTTCAACCGTCAATTTCTTCCCTGATAAAATTGCCTCACTATTTAACGCACCTCGGAAAGTTTAAGCCCTTTGTCATACTCCGTCGAGGATTTTCATTATTAACATTTCACACAAACGGTAATTTTTTTTTTTCTGTGTAAGCGTCTTATGCAAGTTCACGGACTTTGAACTTGATCGGTACAAAAAAAAATTAAATAACAAAACTGGGTTTTAAAAAGTAGGTCTTTAAAGTGAGTTTCCATAATTCTTATATAAACTGGGTTTAAAACCACGACGTTATTTGTTGACATTCTCCATTTTGAAATCCCGGAAGGAATTCTATTCTTCCACCTATGTTTATTTTTCTCCAGTCAGGTCCTGTTACAATTTTTCCTTTCGAAACGCCAGGACAAACAAGACATTATGGGAAAGGCGCCGAACCCATCAGCGACAAAGGTTGTCCTTATTTTCGCATGAAATAAAAACAGGATAAAAAAATTAATCTGAGAGATTTTCTTGGATTTCGGACAAGTCGCGGAGGAGGGAGTGATTATTTGGAGGTGTGAGTTTTCAAGACCAAGTCAACACGTAGACCTCATCGGAAAAAAGGAAAACCTCTCTCTTTTCATTTTCTTCAAGTTAGTAAAATAATCAGACAAGGACAACAAGCACAATCTACAGGCTTACAACGAGAGCCGCCACCCGATGAGAGTCTATTTGCGTTTTTCGGGAGATGGGAGGGAGGACGATGGGGAGTCAAGCACGCTTACCTAATAATGGAGGGGGAGGGGGCGGTTGGTGTTTAGGTACTCGTAAAACGCTTGAGTTTATGCTTCGGCGTCGACACCTCATGGCCCTAGTAATTCTTCCGGGAGATTTAGGCAGATAAAAGAAAAGAACTAATTAGCAGTTCGGTCGAGGGAGGAAGGTCACAACGGCGCCCTTTACCCTCCTACACTCATCGGATATAGTAGACTCCTGGTTAAAGAAGTTTCGCTGATATTATACAATTTCAGCTCTCGTAACAGTGAAATAACAGATCGACTGATACCATACTGTTGTAACTTTCCATACTTCACTGACACCGAAGATCCACTGGTATGATACTGCCCTGGCTTCCTAAAGTTATAGAAATGAAATAACGGAAGGTCCATTGGCACGACATTCCCTTGGGTTACCAAAGCTTTTGGAAATGAAATCACAGAAGGTAAACCATGCAATACTAACTTGACTTTCTAACTCTCCTTGAACTGAGAAAACATTAAAATCCACTGGTATGATACTGTTGTGGCTCTTAATGTAATAAACTTGAATCACAGATCTTCATCTTCTGGTAAGGAATTCCCTTGGTTTTCAAAAGCTATTGGAACTGATATAAGGAAGGTCCATTTATATGTCACTGCCTTTTCTTTCTAAAAGTCATATACTGGAATATATGATGATCAACTGATATGCTAAGTTTGTGGTGTTCTAAGTCTCACAGAACTGAAATAACAGAAGATTCACCGGCACGATATTGCCTTGGCTGACTTAATCTCACACACCTGAAATCTTAGATCACTAGAATGATATCGCTGTGGCCTTTTGATTCCCAAAGAACTTAAATCACAGGTGATCCACAGCTACAAGACTGTCCTTGGTTTCTAAATCACATGCAGCTGAAATCCCGGAAGATCAAATGACATGACAGCCTTTTCTTTCCAGATTTCATTAAATAGAAATCCCAGAACATCGACTGGCACGCTACCGTTGTGGTTTTCTGCACCTCACAGAACTGAAATCACAATTTAGTCCTGACTTTCTAAATATCATATAACTGATATCGCAGTAGATCGACTGGTATGATACTGATGTGACTTAATACATCACAGAACTAAAACCCCAGATCCCCTGTACGCTTCTGACCTGGTTTACTAAATCTCAAAAAACTGATATTTCAGAAGTCCACTGGTACAATAATCAACGTGATTTCTAAAGCTCATGGAACTGAAATCACGGAAGATCCGTTGAGCATTCGTACCCAGCTTACTAAATTTCACTGAACTGAGGTCATAGATGATCCACTGGTATGATATTTCAGGACCTCTAAACGTCACGAGCTGCAATTGCAGATGATCCACTGGTACGATACTCCACTGGTTTTCTAAAGCTCCTGGAACTGGAATCACGGAGGATCCACTGGCAACACACTGCCCTCACTTTATAAATCGCCTGGAACTGAAATCACAGATCTACTGATGTGACTATCAGTCATAATACAAAAATCACATAAAGCCACTTATGGGCTCCTCCCCTAAATTAATAAATATTATAGAAATGAAATCACTAAAAAAAATTTGTATGATTCGAGTGTGGCTTTATGAATCTCAAACATAAAATCAAAGAAGATCCAGTGATACGATTCTGAACCTGGCGTCCTTAAGCGCAAGAATCTTGTAGTCACTGGATGCCCACCGGTAGCACACTGCACTGGCTTCAAACCTCACAAAAGGACCTCTAGTGTGATACCATCCCACCTTTCTGACCCAATGAAACTGAGGTCGCAAAAGATCTACGTGTTGGATACCACACTCTTTCTTCAACTTCGCGAACTTTAAGTCACAGATCCAACTGTGTACAAAGGAATTTAAGGAACAAATGGGTGGATGGAGACGGGACGAAGGAGAAGATCAAAATAAGGATGATTGGGGATGAAGCAGGAAAGGAGAATGAAGAGATCAGAGGATTGTCTAGCTGATACGGAGGGAATGAAGAGGATTAAAGAGATAAAGAAATGGATATACCTAGACAGGTAACGCTTTTAATCACAATGTGACTACTTACCCGTCCGTCCAACTTTATAAACATTGAGAAGATTCGGTCAGCGTGACGGCTTTATTGTACAAGCTTCTCAGTAAATTTCATTTTCGTTTAGCGATTCTTAGTAAACACAACAGGTCCTCTTTTTATCAGCGGCAAGTTCGGCTTGATATGCATACATGCAGACATAGAGGAATGGAAAACGAGGAACTAAATTAAAATTATTTCGCTTTCCACGTATTCAAAATCATCATGAATTATCTCCAAAATTCCTAAAGAACACTATACACCATATATAATATATATATATATATATATATATATATATATATATATATATATATATATATAGATAACATATATAAATATATATGTTATATTACATATTTATATATATATAAATAATATTTATATATGTTTTATAATATATATATATATATATATAATATATATAATATATATGAAACATATATATGTATTTATATGTATGTATAAGCACTTTTGAGTGTATATATATATATATATATATATATTTTATATATATGTATATGTGTGTGTGTGTGTGTGGCGTGCGTGCGGTCGTGCGTGCGTGCGTGCGTGCGTGCGTGCGTGCGTGTGTGTGTGTTGTGTATAACTAGTCAAAGATCAACACCAGGAGGCATATACAATTTAATATCATGAATTTTTACACAAATTTTCCCAACAAAAAATTATTATTAATGAAAAGACGAAAGAAAATATAAATATATATATATATATATCGAGCAAGAGAAAGAGGGAGAGAAAATATCGAACCAGAGAGAGAGAGAGAGAGAGAGGGAGAGAGAGAGAGAGAGAGAGAGAGAGAGATGTAGAGAGAGAGACGAGAGAGAGAGAATTAATAACTATATACATGTGGGACTAATTTATTAGTTGTTCATTTATTTTGAGGTCCTTCATGGCGGCAAAAAAACCTTTATTTATACATAGCATCACGTTTTATATACTTCGTGATCAAGTTATTCATATACATATATATATATATCCTTACATAATATAAATTAAATCAATATATATTCATACAGTTACAGCCAGGAAAGGAGTGAAACAATGTATTTCCGTCTTATTTACCCAACATCCAAAGAATTCTTTGGATATTGTTATTTACCAAGACGCGGTAAATAACTTTGTTCGTATAATCATAACGTTTTTACCTTTCAGTGATTTAAAATCAAACATAAACAATATATTACTCGTATTAGGCTCCAATAAGACGGAACGGTTTAGACAAGGTCTATTGGTTTAGATTCCAGATTCTATGTAAATAAAAGAATGCGGAATCAAAACTATTCTGTCTTACTCAAGCCTAATAAGAGTAATGTGAATATTTATACACAATGAAGTTGTGTCTATATTGTGCATATATATATATATGATAAATATATATATATATATATATTATATATATATATATATATATATATATATATATATATATAATTATATAGTTCACACTAAAGAGAGGGTTGAAAGTAAATATCGTTCCCGCCAGAATAATCCAGAATTCGAACGTGATCTAGGTTCATATAAAACGAAAATAAGGAGCTCGAATGTCACCAACGTTCACACAAAAGTAAAAAAAATACAACTCGAAACTAAACACTGTTGAAGTACCAAGAGAACCGTTGCACATCGAATTTGTTCATGTGAAGAGACCGATCCGAGATCAGAAGCCAAAAATCATTATAATTTCGTCATCGAGGAGGATTCCCGTTTTTCCTTCTGGGTGAAATCATAACTGTTCTCCCCGACCTCCAATCATCGCTCCCAATTTCATTTTACTTGTTTACCTGTTATCTCTTTTTTCGGTACACTCAGCCCAGGTTAGATAAAAGGATTTAAAATGGTTGCCTTACCAAAGACTTAACTCCTGACAGTCAGGCTACATTAAGGTAATTAAAACGATTGGATTCCCAGAATTTTATTTCTTCAAAATAAACATAAACACCAAACGAGCAATTGTGGTCCCTCCAATGTTTCATTCCTACTGGACTTGTTTTCCTTTCACTTGGCCGGGCAAGCACATTTAGTCCGTCGAGAGAGAGAGAGAGAGAGAGAGAGAGAGAGAGAGAGAGAGCTTCTAAACTCTGATAAAGTATGTCTACTCTGCGCCACTGCTCAGGGCAGTGTAACCCAAAACTTTTTTGGTGCCTCTTAGTATTTGCCAAAGGGGCATCAAGCAACCAATATCTTCATCAAATTATAGCACTATATTAAAATGACACTTATGGTTGTTTACAAATTGAATTTTGCCACCAATCTTGGGTACTTGACCAACGCTTGGACGCAAGATGCTTCCAGATGCCATCAACTGTGCCCAGTTATTAAGTACTTAATTGAAAGGGAATCCTCAATCATAACGTTCTACTTGCCAGCATTACAATGTTATTTCTTAAAGAGTTATTTCAAATCTGATCATTGCCTATGGACGTTTTCTAGCGGATCTGCCTTGTTTCATGACATCTCGTTATGAATATAATAATAATAATAATAATAATAATAATAATAATAATAATAATAATAATAATAATAATAATAATAATAATAATAATAATAATAATAATAATAATAATAATAATAATAATAATATAAAAATAATAATAATAATAATAATAATAATCGTTTAATTACAAAACCGTGTAAGATTTGGGATAACTTCGCTAACTGGTTTACCTTTATAATAATTTTATTAAAGTTTCAGTATTTGGATGCGCAGCCTGCACTACTTGCATAGAGCACAGTAACTGGATGGAAAAGGCCTCAGCAAAGATAAACACTTCAGGCAAATACACATTATATATATGTGTGTGTGTCCGTGTGTGTGTATGAGTGATAGTAAATGTACACAAATGAATATAAGCAATACACGCACGCACACATACGCAAATATATTATATACATAATAGCGGTTCATATCCCCAAACAAGCAGCTTTCTGGCCATTGCCGAGCGCAGATAAGCCCTGACGAGCGTAAAGTGTGTATAGTGTCTTGGGGAGTGGCCGAGACACCGATTAAAAACCTGTTTATAATTGATCCGATCATTGCCGGACTTATTATTAGACACAATCAAGCTAATGCAAGAGTAATTAGATTTGTCCGTCGTCGGTGTAATGATAATGTCTGTTATTTTGCTTTTACGAGAGAGAGAGAGAGAGAGAGAGGAACACACGATGTGGGTGGTCTTAAGAGACTTGATCATACTTATTGGCTCGCCTAGAGAGTGAGGAGTGGCAGCCACAATAATAATAATAATAAAATAATAATAATAATAATAATAATAATAATAATAATAATAATAATATTCTTTTTTTATCACAGTCATCCTATTCGACTAGGTGGTTTTATAGTGTGGGGGTTCCGGGTTACATCCTGCCTCCTTAGGAGTCCACTTTTCTTACAATGTGCGCTGTTCCCAGGAGCACACTCTTCTGCATGAGTCCCGGAGCTACTTCACCATCAAAATTTTCCAGGTTCCTTTTTAGGGATCTTGGGATCGTGCCTCGAGTCCCTGCGATTATGGGTACAATTTCCACTGGCATATCCCATATCCTTCTTATTTCTATTTTCAGGTCTTGATACTTATCATTTTTTTCGACATTGCGACATCAATGAGTGATATTTTCTTCTTGATTTTGTCAATGAACGTCATGTCTGGTCTATTGGCACATATTACCATCTGTTCTGATACTTAAGTCCCAAGGATCTGTGCTTGATCGTTTTCTATCACTCCCTCAGGTTCAGTGGCGGATTTCGGGGGGAGGGCGGCCACCCCCTCCTTAGCTGTGAATGGCGCTCCTAAGAGTGGATTATTATCAAACATCAATGTCAGCAAAAATCAAAACTCATAATAATAATAGTAGTAGTAGTTGTTGTTGTTGTTGCTGCTGCTGCGTTGTAGCAATAGTAGTTTATATAAATAACAGATTTTCAGAAATCAAGTGTAAAATAAAATATAAAAAAAATTATGAAATAACGGGCTGAGAGGAACTTAGAATACGAGAAAGAAAGAGCACAACAGCAGGTAAATGTGGAAAGTACTGAAACAAAATTCGTAAGTTGCAACAGAGAGAGAGAGAGAGAGAGAGAGAGAGAGAGAGAGAGAGAGAGAGAGAGAGAGAGATGGGAGAATCTTGTAACAGCACATTCCGGCAAAAGCAATGCAGTAGCGTTAGGGTTTGGTATTTTAATTCCAAATAAGATTAATTCATCAGAGTCTCTTTCAAATATGTATGCTATTTTCACAGATAGAAATGAGGTATTCAGTGAATATGAGATTTGGCAGGAATTGTGGAAAAATATAAATGACCCACCAAAAACACTGCTATCAGATATACAGAAGTGTGATAAAATGTTGTTCCCAAATATACAGGCGCTGTTCCGAACTGGAGTGACAATGGCAATCACATCAGCAACAGAAGAACGATTTTTCTCGACACTGAGAAGACTGGAAACTAATCTCAGAACAACTATGACTGCTGATAGACTTTCTAACTTAGCTATGCAGAGAATGTGATTGACAAGTTTGCTTTAGAGGGCAAACACAGACTTGAATTTGCTCATTAATTTGACTGTTACTGTGCAAATGTCCAGTATGTTACTGTTAGCATGACAAATGCTTTACCCAGTTTACCGTTTGTGAAACATGTCAATTAAATAGATTGTGCCAAATATATATTTTTCTTTTTTACTTTACTGGTAAATTATGTACATTGCTTTATTGCCTTAACTACTACGCAGTATGCAACTCATGCAAGTGTAGCAGATAATTTAACATGGGTGGTAAAGAATGGTATGAATTATCTATATTTCATTTTTGATCCATAAGTATTCTCTAACTATTAAAACTGGAATATAAATATATATATATATATATATATATGATATATATCTCATATATATATATATATATATATATATATATCCCAATTTCAGTCAATCAGTAGAGATCTGTAACTGGTTGCCATCTAACAAGAATGATTTGGTTACAGGTTTTTCATATTAGCCACCTTAAAAGTACCAAAACTTACCCCAATTTGCTTCTGAAATTTCATAAATCGTTTTCCTTCCGGGGCTCAGCCCCTGACCCACTGGGACGGTTACCGCTCACCCCAGACCCCCTCCCTAGCTTATTGCCTCCCGCCTTCGGTGCAGGCCACCCCTTACTTCATCATACAGCTCCCCGCCTTTCCTAAATCCTGGATCCGCCACTGATCAGGCTGGTGCTCTTACTACTTATTACTGCAAGGCATCTGGTGTTTCTTACTATCATTATTGAAAAAGAAACCCACAAAATGACTGTGTATAACGTGTTTACTTGTAAGTATTTACATTTTATTTTACTCAAACGCTCGATACTTTCAGGCTTTTCTGTGGCCCTTTTTCAAGAGATGTGTAGATTGTCAACCTGGGTCAAGGCCCAGCAGACTGACAATCTACACATCTCTTGAAAAAGGGACACAGATAGGGCCTGAAAGTATCGAGGGTTTGAGTAAAATAAAATGTAAATACTTATAAGTAAACACGTTATACACAGTAATTTTGTGGGTTTCTTTTTCAATCTTCAGAAGAAAACTGAAAGAAGTTTTTGTTTGGTTTTTTATCATTATTATTATTCAAAAAGACCTTAAAACTAACTTACGGCTATACGCTAAATAGAACGACACTTGCCCAAAAGGAATGAATACAGAACAGCAGTTTTGTAAATCTAATGAAATGAATTAAGTGGTGGGAAGGGTTGAGTGTTCCTTCTATATTGAAAGGAAAACAGGAGCGCGAAGTGACACCACAAAGTTGGAAGGCAACGGATGCAATTTTTTTTTTTTTACTTTAGTTTAATCCAGTGGTCTCCAACCTTCTCTAATTCGCGTCTCGCCTTCATTGAATGGCATATTTTCTGCGCCCCCCGCCCCCTCTTCCTTAAATACTGTAATTTACTGGCATAATCGGCACATGTCAATAATTCACACATATATATATATATATATATATATATATATATATATATATATATATATATATATATGTATATATCTATATATATATATATATACTATATATATATATATATATATATATTAATTCCTTAATATAGAATTTAAAGTAGTTTATATATTTAGACAAGTAAATTTCATATTTATATCTGAAATATTTTCTCAGTATTTTGAAATTCTGAGTTCCATCATAATTAATAATTTTCAGATATAATTATCCCCTTCATCAAGCATTGGCGGCCCCCCTGGCAGCCCTTAGAGCCGCTCCCTACCCCCCACAAAGGGGGGGCGCGCCCCACAGGTTGAGAAACCACTGGATTAACCAGACCACTGAGTTAACGGATGCAATAATCAATGGGACAAGGGACGGAAGGAAGGCGACTGGAATCCATTTGGTCAGGAGACTAATTTTTCATTGTGAATTCTATTATTATTATTTGAGTTGACTCACTGTAAATCACGAGGATTATTGTGGTCTAAGTGAGACTTATCCTCTTTCATATTTTTCTTCGATGAAAAGAGAGATAAATAAAAATCAACGATATTCTGCTGTTCTTTAAGCATCAGTTTACAGCATTTACGGTTAATCCACTTAAATAATAACCAAGCGCAATGCAGTCAACGCTGAGCTGATTTTTAAAGGTAATTTGATTAACTAAATATTTCTGCAGGCGAAACCCATTTCACAATAATATTGCCAGAACAAAACTGAACTGCAAGCAAGCGATGTCAAAAGGATACAAGCACGGAAATAATGTTATGCCAGACGAATAGAAAATTGAAGCTCTAGTAATAAAAAAGGTAAATAAAAAAGGTAAGTTGAAATGAATTACCTCTCTCTCTCTCTCTCTCTCTCTCTCTCTCTCTCTCTCTCTCTCTCTCTGTCTGCTGTCTCTCTCTCTCTCTCTCACTATATATATATATATATATATATATATATATATATATATATATATATATATATATATATATAGTATAGTATAGTATTATATATACATACATACATACATATCACTATACATACATACATACATACCATATACATACAATACATATATATATATATATACTATATATATATATATATATATATACATATATATATATATATATATTATATAATATACATATACATACATACATAACATACATATATATATATATATATATATATAGATAAAAAATATATATATATTATATATTTATATATCATACGAAAATGAAAAATTCTAGAGTCCGTAACTGTATATGGAGCACTCCATATTCTTCACATTATCAATTGCTTCTTTTCAAACAAACACCGCTCTTTTCCTGCTCCTTTCCTCCCTCTTTAATTTAGAATTTAATTTTGTTTAATCAGTCCAAAAGAGAAATCCACCAACACATATTCTTACAGTGTTTGGACAGGTATGGCTTCTAGCTCTTTCACAAAAAGACAGAAAAATAATCCGATGGTCCTCAAGACACTCCAAGTCAGAATTTTAGAAATAAAAACGAAATTCTGTTGTATCACCATTCTTACAGTGATTTAAAAGCTAAATATCTTCCATTATTCTATTGTGCTTCATCATTACAATTCTGCTACAATTGCCATGATTACAATTCATTACAATTACTACAGTTCAGTAGCAAATTTTACGCTGTTTCTCTTTCTGTAATAATTTTTTTCTGTTCTATTCAACATTTATTATGTACATATATTTTTTTAATATGCACAATTTATTTCGTGGAAAAATGTTCACTTCATGACGAACCAAAACGTATCATGGCAGCCTAATAATACACACACACACACACACACACACACACACACACACACACACACACACACACACACACATAAAACATTATATATATATATATGATATATATATATATATATATATATATATATATATATATATGTATATGCTTAAAATCACAGTAGATACACGTGACTTCATTAAAGAAGCGAATACCACAGGAAAATGATATGCCTATCATTTTCCTGTGGTATTCGCTTTTATATATACATATATACATAATATATACATATATATATCATATATATATATATATATATATATATATATATATATATATATGATAAATGGCAGAGAAAGTAGCGAAAGGAATAGACGTGAATCCAAAAAGCTCTGGTATGAAAGTGACTCCCATCGTCGCTAATCCCGCAAGACAATGAAGCTTTGATGCCGAATCAAGTATCGCAGAAAAACATCGAAACTCTCAAGTGCCAACAACAACCCGAGGATTCGCAGAGGAGAGAGGAATGGAGGAGGAAGGGTGAGGGGCTAATGGGCGAGGGAGGGAATGAGGAGTGAGGGATGGGAATGGGATTGATGGGTATCGTACTGAGGAGCTTGGGAGTAGGGGGAGGGATTACATCTGGTGGCTCCGGTGGTGTGAAAATACAAATCAAAATGTAAGTCTCCGCTAATCTAGCCAAAGCCTTCTCAGATGAAAAGAAAGCAAAGGACGCCGTCCCAGGAGGGCGAGAGAGAAATGGAGAGCTCGAAACCTCATTATTGATTGACACTGAGCTGCCAGCCACTACATAAGGCCAGCCCTTCTCACATACGTTTTTTTAGGGTTTATTTGGCGCTTCTAAATGGCACTGCTCTATGGTAAGAACTGACGTATGCTGTGTATCAATCTCCGTAAGATATGTAAGATCTCTTTTTCGGTGGTCGAGACATTCAGCTATTACAATAACGACATGTCATTGCTCTCGGAGATGTTAGTCCAAATTTTAGTAATAAGGAATTATAAATGCTTCATAATAACTTCCCTCAACAAAACACTTAAGGAAAATTGATATCTATAACTTCTGCAATGACAACCGTTTGAAGCTGGCACAGACAAGATATACTCTACAAAATCTGCCGAGCGTTGGTCTCTTCAAGTCAATTTACCAACTGGCACTGGGCCAGGCACTAGTAAGCTTCCCTTCCAAATTTCAAGCTCCAAAAAATGTGATTTCCAGCAGCTGAGAGAGAACGAAACCGGGGTTCGAGTAATCCGCCCAATGGCAGCAGCTGAGTTCTACCAAGAATTTATAGGATTCGTGTTTGTTACTTTTCCTGTTATGCGAGAAGATTGAAGGAGATAAATAAATCCACAATTTTGGCAGCTACGAAATTTCTCAAAGCAATTTTTCTTAATCATTATATTGACGTTTTTAATTACAATTTTTCATGAATCGATAAATTCAATGATAGCGCAAGTCTCGGGATGTCAATTGCACTAACGAACATGAATACAGGAATCATTATTTGCAGTAATATTACGGTAGGTTTTTTTTTCTCATATTCTACTTTACGGCCTCGATGACGTAATCCACAGTGAAGCCAGATTACAAGTGAAATTCAGTCAATCAACTCACTTGCTAAGGACTAACATCCAACAAGCTTCAAAGAGTCTGAGTACTTTGCCGATATATTATCGACCTACAACAACTATAATGAAACAAAAACAAAATAACTGTGGCGGGAGAAACGATGCCAAGACCTAGTGCATTAGCTTTATGTAAAACCCACGGTCCAGATAGAACCCAACCCCAAGGGACAGCTGAAAAAAGCACTCCGTAAACACGATGAACATCCAAGGACACAAGTGTAATTTATTCCAGAAGGAAGTGAAAAACCAGTATGCTTTTATTTACTTATTTTGTCTTTATTTATTTAGTTTTTTTAACGTATCCAAACAGGGCAAATGCCCAGGAATTTTAGCGAACTGCAAGATACGTGAATTTTTTAAAGTTCACGCAATGAAATCTCAGTTTTATTTTTATCTTAATAGTGTAATTACGTTCTTCGTTCAAACACTGAATTCGAATTTCGGGAATAAAATGAAGATAATAACTGGTGGGTTAGCATAGGCTTTGGTCCATCCCGACTTGAAGCTCGAATCATAGCAATCGGGGTTTGTCTTTTTATTTCATCCCCCAAAACTCGGATTTAAGGCTGTCAGTTGAGAACGTATTCGAAACATTAAAAATCCCAAATAGCTTAGAGTTTAGTGAGTGTGGCTTTACTAAAGTATAAATAAATACAGATCTG
>NC_087203.1:67138204-67160704 GCF_015104395.2 Macrobrachium nipponense | reverse complement strand
GAGAGAGAGAGAGAGAGAGAGAGAGAGAGAGCCATTTGTCACTTTCTTTCTTGTGTTTAATGTACCACGCACTGCAACGCTGCTTCATCGCTATGCCACAAAACATCATAGACTTCGTAAATATGAATCATTTTCAGACCTCAAATGCCGCACAAACTCAAAGGACTCTTTGCGCAAAATTCATAAAAAACAATGAATGCGTACATCAATCAAATAAATAACGGCTTAAAGTTTCATTATCTTAAATGGAAACTCCTGAAAGCAAATCTAAAAAAAATCTTAGTTTTAGAACAGAGTTCCAAACTTGAAACTATCAGTCCCAAACACCTCTTATCAGCCGAAATCTCACAATTGCAAGAAAAATATTTAAAGTTAAAAAAAAAAAAAACTTGAAAACCTTTAATAATGAAAAATCCTTTTATACAAAGAAACGAGTCCAATACTCTAAACAATCAAAACTACTGAATTCAGAAAGTAAAAACCAATTTTTGAATTCAGTTTTGAACGCGACTCAACCCCGATCCGATCTCTTCGCTAGGAGGGAATGACTTGCGATTATAGACATTAAGTGAAAATTAAACACAAATAAATATTTTTTTTAAAGTGTGCGCAGTTATGCACGTAAAACCCCGCATTCTCTTCGGCTGTATTTGAATTACAGTAATCTTTACAATTACTTTACTGAAATTAGGAGACTTGCACTTCTACATGTTCCTAATCGCACCGTGTTATTTTTTTTTTTTTATCGCAACGTGTTATTTTTAAAGTCATACACACGCATACACACACAAATACACGGGTTTTGCGGGACCTCACAATCGTTCAGTATTCGTACGAAGTAGTAAAAATGCACAAAACACATTTCCCCTCAGACAATCTTGCAAAATACCTTGTTATTCTTGACACGCTGGTTGATATTCCTGGTGCCAATAAAAAGAAGTGTTAAAACAAAAAAGATGAAATAATGTGCAGATGAACAGTGAGTCCAGGCTTGTGAGTTTTGCTTTGGTATCGTTATTCAGAAAGGAAACACTTGATGATCTGCCAGAATTTCGATCTCATACCTTAGAGCAGATAGTGAGATATACAACTCTCCAAAATCACTTCGGCAGAATTGATTAAATATGTGTAAAAGAACAGAAACTAAATTTAACGGGAATTGTACTCTAATTGTTTTTGTATGGCAATGGGTAACCCTTTCTCTCCAACTATAAGCAATTTGTGTATGGAATTTTTTTAAAAGCAGGATATTAAACAAAACCAATCCACGCAATGAAATAAGGCTAAGATATGTTGACGTGGCGGCATATTGCGTGTTCGACCAGGATAACTAAAATGTAATATTTTTTTCTAAATTAAACCAATTTTCCCAAACTGAATTAAATGCAAAATTACTAATAATAATACACAGCAGTAGTAATGGGTCTAAATAAGGTGCATACAAGCAAAATAACTACCAATTTTTTATTATATAGTTTTATTCTGACCACGCAATGAAGTAAAAAAAAAAATATTTTTTAACTTCTAGGTTTTTAAGAGCGTTGCGTATATGGAGCCACAATGCATTATAAAAAAAGACAAAATCTTTTTTATGATAGCAGCAGAGAATCGTACGACAACAAAAAAAACCTGCTTGTACTATCTTATAGCATTAGTTTCAAAGACATTCCCCGTCTCTCTAATAACTTTGGAGTTAATACGTATTTAAGAACATAACACAGTAATAGCTTCAAGGATAATCCCATCTCCTTTAAGAACTTTGGAGTTGACGTAGCATTTGAGAACAATGGCACGATGAAACATACACTTGCTAAGAACTTTTCCCAACAGCACTATAAGATATGTATATTAAATCCCATTTTGCAACTTTTATATTGGTCAAACTGGAAAATCACCGGGAAAGAGAATAGAGCAGCGCAAAATACGTAACTATATGGACAGGGGAATGGTCTCTGTTCGTGCCATCAAATTGGCCGGGGTTAAGTGGACAGTTTATTCCAATAATATACTGAAAAGATACATTTTTAAATCTAGTTTTATAAAAGAAAGCTTCCATACGACTAAGAATATTAGCCGTAGAATGTATAAATTCGATTCACTTATTTAAAAAGATATATGTAAAATGTGTATTTTAAGGAGGGTAGTCTATTTGAAACTACAACACCGGTGTGGGCCCACCAGCGTAGATCAGAAAGATTTGAAAATGGAGCACTGACCTCAGATGGCGATGAGTCGACTACTCTTTCCCTCTCTTTTTCTATGATCGTTTGTACTGTCACTCTAGCATATACAGTGTCAATTCTAACTCTGTGTAGTATATGTCCTCTAGAAGCATTCTTACAAAACTAAAGACGAAACCGGTCAGGATTTATCATGACCTGTTTAATTTTTTCTTAAGGTTCATACGCATAGACATCACGTGTTCTCGTGATTTTAAGCATGCACACATTTACATATACATACATATATATATATATATATATATATATATATATATATATATATATATATATATATAAATTGTATATGTAAATGTGTGAATGCTTATAAAATACGAGAACGCGTGAGATATATAATATATATATATATATATATATATATATATATATATATATATATATATATGATATAGATATATATGTTTATATATAGACATAAATACATATATGTATATACATAATATGAATAATTCTCAATTTTAACCCCGTAGTAAAAGTGATTTAACAGGTTACATTTTGGTGGACTGCTGTTCACTAAGGTCTGATATTCTATTTCCCCTCGCTATCTCCATTCCGCTTGTTACTTGCACTGTCAACTTACAACGATTACATCGAAAGACAGAGTTATTGTTGTGTGTGTATAAACTGCATGAAGTGTACGATATTCTTTTTCTCAATACTCTGTCCTAAAACACGTCCAAGAACAACAATGTTTTTGTCGTTATGAAGAAAAACATCGTCTAAGTAGTTACCAGTCACGTCTTAGAGCAAGATGATCAACGACAAAATATGACCTTAATAAAGATAACATTGAATTTCAGGTATTTATGTTCAATATCCGTTTGCCTTACAAAAATTTCAATTCACATGTTTTTAAAAAATCACCAAATTAAAATCTCTCACTGAGAATTTTCATTACAATGGTCTCCTACCAAATACCAGCCACATCACTCCATTACAAATGAGCGCTCCAGCTGCAATACTCTCTACTGACCAAAGTGAAAGTCATCATAATGTTTAGGGTTAAGATGTATAAAAATTCTGTCACTTCTGCAAGGACTGCAAACTCTTTGAAGGTGACGCAATTGTATGAAACGAAGCGGTCTATTTGTAAACAAGTCTATGATTCTGAAGGATACTCATCGCAAGGAAGATTATAAATAAGTTTCACAGCCTATGGCAGAAGTTGCCACCACTCTGATCATAAAAAGGAATAAACGTACCCTTCAAACATACTCAAACACCCACAGGACATTCATAAATATAACATATAAAGGTACGCCTAGTGCCGCTTTTTTTCAACCGACCAATCAATAATAGAACTTCAAATACTACAAAGGTACAATTATGCTATACAATGATACCAATACACAGATGCCCACAAGCCCTAATTCTTGATAAAAACTATCTCTAACATTCACGAATACTAAAATATGGTAGACTTTCAACTAGAAACAGTAGTGTTAAAAATAACTATTTTTACTCCGTACACACGTCAAGCATACCTACACACACACACACTCTATAGCGGTCACAAACGCCACCTAAAAAAGTATAACTGCAACTATAACATAGCAAGCACTCGCTACCAGTCACTGGCACCCCTGAAGAAGTACAGAAATGCCACCACCACCAACAGCCACAAACAAAATCTAAAAAATCGAGAAATGTTGAACTCACCCGACATCGACCCAAATAAGCGAGGTTGCTGCCGTCCCTGACGAGGTGACACAAGGAGTCGTGGTTCTTCCCCTGGGTATCACAGGCTGGGCCCGAGGCCTCGGCCGGGCAAGCACCAGACATAGGAACTAGAAACACGGAAAAAACAGTACATTTTAATCTTAAAATAAGTAGATTTGAACCATTAGTCTCTAAGCCTTGAATATATACAATCTCATTTAAAAGAGCTGGTCTCAGCAATAGATCTTTTAGTCAGGAAAAAACTAGATTTGAGTCATGCATTTCCTTAAAAAAAACAAGTTTTCTGTACAGCATATATTGTATATGGACGGCCCATGAAACTCTCAGCCGCGGCCCGTGAAGCTTTCAGTCACGCTCCGGTGGTGGCCTATGTTGTTGGCACCTTTAGCAGTGCCAGACGCACGATGATAGCTAAATGTAACCTTACATATAAAAAAAAACTACTGATGCTAGAGGGCTGAAAGTTGGTATATTCGATGATTGAAGGGTGGATGACCAACACACCAATTTGCAGCCCTCTAGCCTCAGTAGTTTTTAAGATCTGAGGGCGGACAGGAAAAGCGCGGATGGCCAGACAAACGGCCATCTCAATAGTACTCTTTTACAGCAACTTAAAAAGGCGGGGTAACTTAAGGTATCATTTAACTTATCGTTCTTATGAAGAGGTCGTCTCACAACATAATATTTGGTAATTTTTATAATGTTCACCTTCAAAACGGTTTGCTTAATCTAGTTGATTCTTCCATAAGTTCTCCACAGTCATCTTTGGTTACTTTTTCGAAAGAAATCAATATTAATTTTCCCTTCCCTTTACTTCAACAAACACCTCTTCTGTTTCACTAAAAATGTGAGCTGGTCAGTTTATAGTGGCTATCAGCGTATCTATGAAAACACCCTTGTGGTCATGAAGAAATTCCTGAGGGCCAAGTTTCCATTAAATTTCTACTTCATTTTTATTTTCATATTAACTCGGCTGTCCAAACTCACCCCAAACTAGCACATCGTTAACACGGCAATATTTCAATTAACAGCCGAGTTAACAGTTACGAGCTATTGGATAAATGCAAGAACACTGGTTATGGACTGTTTATACGACAACTCCCCACACAAACATCGCCACGAGTTGAAAGGAGGACGAGAGAAATCTGTCCAATGGAAGAAAAGAAAATAAATAAGTGACGCCAGGGATGAATGGCGGAGGGCAACACATCGGTCTCCTGGTTCCCTCATAACTTCCCCTCCCTTCTATACATAAAATAAAACCTCAGTAAAAACAATGGACACAAATAACACAAAAAGCTAAGCAAAGCTGGCATACCAATGATCTCCCTCCGTCTACATCATATCAAAACACAAAGCGAAGAAACAGTTAATCCAAACAATGCACTCTTATCACTGATCTCCAACTTTCACCAAACTCAATATCAATTAACACACACAAAAAAAAAAAGGGGGGGGGGGGTGCCAAATAGTCAGACAAACCATTCTCGTCTTCTCCCTCCCATGCCTCTCTCACGAAAACAAATCAACACAACTACACAAATATAAAAATAAAAAATAAAAAGGAAAAATGCCAGTGTGGTACAAGGCATCCGTCTCTTTTTACACACGACCCATTCCTGCGTCTTGAGCCAAGCAAAATATAAATCACACGCGCAGCTCATCAGTATGCACAAGCTGATTAGACATTCATAAAACAAACAGTTGAGGGAGACCGAGAGGATGGACGGACGGACTGCCAAAAATGCAAACACGCACACACAAACACACACAATTCGTGATGAGCTCTTGCAAACAAAACATAAACAACCCAGCTAAAAGGACAACCATGCGCAGTCTCTTTCAATTTATGGGTTTGTTAACACGACAGTATACATTTCAGGGATGCTTTCTTTATCAGCTTATTCGTCTGTTAATCCTTAAGAAATATTTCTTTTACACTGCCAGCCGTTTCCCTTCATACTGATTGACTCCACAGAAAAACCAGACAACTGTCACAGTCAGGTTCAATTTCCAACTCCTGAATCAAGAAGGAACCCCTTGTGCAGAGCAGTTCCACAGCATCAGCCCTTCATGTACCAGCTAGAAATGCCTCATTTTTAAATATTTTTTATTCTGTGACTGAGGTAATAGCGAAGGGACTCCTCATCTTGTGAATGCGAGGTTATATTAACCAGTCTTTCGTTTCATCATTTTCTAAGCACGATGCTGCATCTGGAGTTATGGTTTGGGACTCTTGGTTAGACACCAGGCCAAGACAAGACAACGTAAATAATATGATCTTTCACCATCTGTTTTTACAGTACATGTTACCACGAACACAACGCACATGCATTCTGGTATATTCCTCTCTCTCTCTCTCTCTCTCTCTCTCTCTCTCTCTCTCTCTCTCTCTCTCTCTCTCTCTTCATGAACTCGGCTTACATACATGTCTCCGAGTACACACGCCTCACTCGCTCCCTGTAACGCCAGTTACTTGTGTCAATAAATTAAATCTCTCTCTCAGCATGAACACACCGTGCACGTACGGTATGTTCATGCACATCTCTCTCTCTCTCTCTCTCTCTCTCTCTCTCTCTCTCTCTCTCTCTCTCAGCATGCACACAACGTAAACGCATCTGAGTACATCTCTCTTTCTCTGTTGTATATTACACCCTATTGTCTCATACTCACCACATATGTGCTGCGGACAAGAGGTGGTTGGCAAGGTAAGACATATGGCAGGGGCAGACACACACACCTCTCCCCGCCCACACCTGACGCCCGCGCAGGCGTCCAAAATGCCACAGTCGCCTGCCACCCACGACCCTTCGTCCAAGCCAGAACACCTGCCAAATGTTGAATTAAAAGCAAGTCACGTATGTGCGCCTTTTATTGCTTGGTTGGTGCAGAGCTATAAAGGCAGAGATTAAGGTCACACGTCACTGGCTGTTCGTGGGATTGGTATGACTGTTATTCATAGCTAAGTGCAAAGGATATGGCATGACCGGAAGATATTCCGTAGCTGCCTAAGCGATGACACTTTCTATAAAAGACTGATATTTTTTAAATTGTGCTTTTCATTGATAACACGACGCAATAAAGCAATAACGATCAAGTCGCAAATGATGAGGTATACTTTCAATGATATCCAGATCCCATGTTTACAGACAAACTTCATTTTCTTAACTAAAAACATTGAATAATTGACTGTTATGAATCTACACACATATACTTATATAATCATATAATAATTATGGTTTTTTTTTACATGACCATAAATACAGTGACACATTATCTTCAAATAGATTAGCATGGACGTATCCATATAAGGAGTCCGTAATGTCCGTCTTTACAAGAGCAAGATTCCCACATGAAAGCTCCAAGAGTGGAGCATTCATGTGATATTACGAGTGACTTGTGCTCCTCTTAGGATTGAATTGAATTAAATATAAAATTTAGGCCAAAGGCCAAGCATGGGGACCTATTAGGTCATTCAACGCTGAAACGGAAATTAACAGTTAAAAGTTTGACAGGTAATAATAATAATAATAATAATATTTTTTTTTAAAACTAATCTCTGTTATTTATTTCAAAGGATCAACTTATTCTTTGGACACTTGAATTTTTAGTCAATGGCCCGCTGTGGGCTTCTTCCATATGAATAGGGTTCATCTTCTGAATAATAATAATAATAATAATAATAATAATAATAATAATAATAATAATAATAATAATAATAATAATAACAATAATAATAATTGTGTCACGGGGCATTAATAAAGATGAGATGTGATGCCCTTAAAACTGTGTATTTTACTCTGTACTCAAAAATTCTGATCTTATGACAATCTAAGCAGTTTGTCTGGAGCTTCGGATGTCATAAATGTGCACTGTGCTTCCTCATACTACACCTATAACTGGCAGTCGATAAGACCGAGTGCTCGTGCGTTTGCATGTGTCATTATATACGGTTGTTCTCACCTGGCCAGGCACTCTGAGGGGAACGTGCGCCCATTGGAAGCGCACACAGGCACCCAGTGATCGGTACACCCACAAGGCAGCTCTCCCGAACCTGTGCTTCTCTGGAGAGACCTGGAGACGAGGCCTGAGCCCAAGCCTGGAAGAGAGCAACATGAAGCGACGTTATTACTTTAAAGTTATGTTGGTGTCAAAGCATCTGGGGTTAATGTCACCGAAGGCAGTGTCGATAATGCATTTACTTGACTTTCCCGTCAGCAAAAATCAAATCCCACAAAAATAATTGACCTTTACACAATATTCAATCATAATCAAGATACCAAAAAAACTGTCTACACCCAAGTCATTACAGATACTAAAATCAGAATCTGAGAAAATAACGCTTAAACATGACGGCAAGTATAAACGATTACGATGAGCATGCTGAAACCTAACTTGCAGATTTGATTTTGGCTAAATAATAAACAATTCACCAATTACTGTTTAACCATACTTACTGCATCATTCTATGTACTGCACCCTCACCGAAAAAAAGGGAAACGTCTTTTTATCTAAGTTTACTACTACTTCAATAGTAGTAAGCAGAGATATACTTTGCTTTTCTAACTTCCGTTCTAGTTTATTTTAAGACAGTTCTACTAGAGATTTCTTTATCTTTGCGTTTAATAGGCATAGATATTCCAGAGTATTATAAGGACCACCCTTACAGAACAATTGACGAGAGCTTCTAGATACATTACATGCCTCGCCAACAGTCTGGTAAACACCACCGGCCAAAAAGGAGGCGTGGCCTATCTCTCATCTGTATAAAAACGCAGTTATAAGGTTATCCTTTGATTCTAATAAAAGCTGATTACTCTACGTTACGGGCAACACAACGCACTGGTGCCCAATCGTTGGGTACAGAGATATCACATTACAGCAGGCTATCTCCATGACATTTTGAAGCCAAACAAGTGTGTTACAAGAGTGATAACGCTCCGCATGCACAGTCCATTGGCGTCGAAACATCTGCCATTAACACTTGCAGCTACATACAGAAGTAGTATATCGCAAGAGTCAAAGCGCCGGCAACTGATAAACAATGATAAAATTCGAGTTTCCTTTTACTGAAAACAGAGACTTTTCTTCATTTCTGGAATTAGAGGAATTTATTTCTGGTGACTAGAAATTCATGTCTCAATATAATGTGGTTCGGATCCCACAAGAGCTGTGGTTCCCGTTGCTAGGTAACCAATTGGTTCCTAGCCTCGTAGACTATCTCATCCTTCGGTGTGGTGAAACTAAGGTATACTTACTTGCTTCTTCATTTCTGGTCCTTTTTATTTCTAGACTCAATCAGATTTTGACGTAGGATTGCAACAGTAAAGAAAGGAGTGATCATCACGAGTTACATGTATAATTAACACCTTCTACAACGCTAACACCCATAAAAGTCATCGACGACAGCGACCCTACCTGTGTTCACGGGCAAGAACCGATGCAGGTGTTGGGGACAGGTGGGCCGCGGAACACAGGTGAGCTCCCCGGCGTGACAGACGCACAATTCACAGCCGACCACCACCTCGGTGTCGTGATCTAAATAAACAGATGAGAAGGCGTGGAAATTGACATGCAAGTTGCATACTATGCAGGTGTGAATAAGTTACGAGGGAAAATAACCTTTATTAAACGTAGAAATTAAAAATAAGTTCCTTTTGACTTAAAACTTATATCCAGATACTTAGAAATTAATAGTATTCCGTTTGATTTCAATACTGATGATAGTAACAACTTGTTGATTATTTATATGGTGCTATTCATTTTCAACATTAATTTTTATCGCAAAAAGGCCTAGGGCAAAAACAGAGAGAGAGAGAGAGAGAGAGAGAGAGAGAGAGAGAGAGAGAGTTGACTCTGTCATAAGGTTATCTGCTGAAGATTTAAAGAAAAGAAAGAGAGACAAATGTAAACAAAAGGATGCAGGTGAAATGAGAAAAATTGAATAAAAAAGGCAATATGAACCGAACCAAAGGATACTCACCAAATTTGGAGGTGCCCAACCAGCAGGGGGCCGGGTCGACACACGGCAGGTACCTGCACGCCTCCAATTCCCCTTTGCTTCCACACTCGCACACACGCCCACATCTCTCTAATCCTGAGCTACTGGAATGAAGGAAGGAACATCTCATAGATTTCATGTCGTTGTTCTTCATGATTGAGCTGGCGTTATCCCAGCACGGGCTCTTGCTCACAGCGCAGCCCATGAGTGTCATTCAATCATTTGAATTGATAAAATGGCCATGAGCAAAATTTGTATAAACAGTAGTGTGAAAGCGTAAATATGGTCATGGTGATGGAGCGTGATACATGCATACATACATACACATAATATTATATGTATGTATGTATGTATGTATGTATTACAAAAACCCGTTTGTTTTGTTAGGGAATGGCTAATAAAACAAGCATGCGTCTGAATGAATATCATGTTCCTCACTCTTTCCATTCTTACACCTTTGCCACTTGAAGAAAGTAAGTGAAAACCCTTGTTTCTTTTTGTCTTTCTTCGGTTTTTAGAGGGAGTCATTGAGACTATTCTGTACTCATCGTCTTCTACGTCTGTGACTGCTGGGTCGTTTATTGGTTCAAATTCTGGCTCTTCGCTTAATATGTTTCGTCTTTGTTTTGACGTCTGCTATAGCTCAGCAAGATCTGAACATGTTTTCTAAAACTTACTTCGATAAAAAATAAAGGCAACACTGACGAGGGTTTTTATTTACGACAAAAATCAATTAATGACTAATAACTAATAAATATATAGCACAGAAAACGACCTAATCTGTTGTCTTATCGTTTATGATGCATATTAGTATTCCTTTCCAACTTTTGAAGTGGACAACCAACCAACCTGAAAGGAACACTGACGAAGGCACCGACGGGAACGGCAACATTTGAGACTTCCCCCAAGGTACAGGCGGGCGTACACACATAAGGGCGGCACGGCTCTGCCGCACGGCACTCACTATTGATGGTGCAAACGGAGCGGCCGGGGCAAGGCGAAGGACGGCACGGGGAGGTAGGGACTCGCCACGGGGGCTCGTTGGGCACCAGTGATGGCGACAAGAAGGCCGTGAGCGACACACACGGACTTCCCGGAGGGGGACTCAGGGTACCGCAGACGGAGGCCGCCGTCACTCCCCCTTCGGAGGAACCAGCGTCCTCCACGCACCTGAAGGAAAGGAAAGGATCCGTCAGGAAGGTTTTATCACGATTTTGTACTTCGACGTGTTTTTTTTTTAACATTGTTGTGACGCCCTTTAATCGTTCTAAATCAATATTTAAACCGTCTGAACTAGGAGCAGTTCACAAGTAATGACACCAGGGTAAAAAGAAAGCATTTGTATAGCGTATTATGACAAGTTAAATCTGAACAAACTAGCTAGTCCTTTAGATGTGTCCATTATTTTCCAGGTTCTATTAAGTATCTATAAGGATGATACCTGACATCACAAAATAAAGCGCACAATAATTCATTAAAGAAAATAAGAAAATGAAGTGTTATATTGCTTAAAAGCTAATGGATCCCATATCATTCATAAATCCGAAATGAAACTTGCTGACCAGTTGCCACATGGCAGAGATGTAAGTTTAATCAGTTGCTCAAGGACATCAAACAATAAAATAAATAATGAAATAATTCTGAAATTTATGCATTATGAAAAAAATAAAAAGAATTGGTCAAAGGTTTCAGGTAGACTAGGCTAGTGGAGAGAAATGAGCATCACTTCACTGAAGACAAAGGAAAGTTATGGCTAGAATAGTTCATAATACAAATAACAAATGAGATCAGAAATATTGTTAATGAAACCATTTCCGTATTCGGCGGTGGAATTGGGCTTCTAATCGGGTTTGAAGCTTTTGTTCGTTTTTAATTTATGAAGTTGCAGTGAAAACAGCTTTTTTTTTTTTTGCGACAAACCAGCCTTTCCAAATTTAATCTCTGACACAGGATGCTGAAGAACGACAGCGAGGAAAGACGTTTGATGGCCGAGACTTTAAAACCTATAACATGATTGCTTACGTGCAAATAGCAAGATCTTAATAACTTCTATATTCCATTTTCTATATTCAACTTCAACATTGTTTTAATATATATATATATATATATATATATATATATATATATATATAATATATATATCTATATATATATATATTAGTGGTCACTAAATTCTAACAAATATTCCCATATGATCTCTTAACATACTTGCATATTGAATATTCGATACGTGAAAAATTCAAATAAATACCTAGATAACAGTTTGACACAGTCGTGCCAACATATGGCGTTGGTGAGGGAGGTCGGGTGACAAGGCCGCAGGTGCAGCGAGCAAGCAACGGCCTTCCAGAGTTCCAGCTGGCACTCGGTGACGCTCCTGAGGGGCACGGAGGCAGCCAGTCCTGGAAGCGTCAGCGTGCGACTTTCCTGCCACAACTTCAGGTCCTCCTCGGCCGCGGCGTCGGCCCTCGCGTTGCAAGAGCGGAAAAGGTCGTTCGGCCTGTGGTTGAAGTTGGTGCAGAAGGAGAGTCCAGAGCACCCCTGCTGGCAAGGGGCGTCGGCCTCCCAGAGGCAAGCGAAGAGGGACGCCTCCTGCGGGCGGGTCAGGCATGAGGTTTGCAAGGCGTCCCAAGCCCGGCCCCATTCTTTGGAAAAGGCGCGGCTGCACAGACCGCGGCACTCCGCTGACACAGCCCGGCTACAGCAGCCCAGTTTAGCAGCATCTAGGCCTAGGCGACCAAGCTTCGATACCTTGGAAATTAAGGGAAAGCAAGTTAACTTGACCATAAAACTTATTGGAACTGAAAATGGAAAAAACAATGTTTCGTATGTATTGTGAAAACTCCTTTTTATCAAAATCTCACATATACAAAAGCAATAATAACTGAAATTTATAATTAACAGTTTTGCTCAACCATTCTTTAACTCTCATAGTCTAGAGTTTCAGTGAATCGTGACCCCGGTCTGAAGCTGCCAGTGACCCTGTTTTTTCAAAATCATGACTATCCTCGGTTCTGTTGTTTTTTTCAAAAGAAAACAAAAGGCAGGCAACAACCAACACATGAAACTGAACGAACAGTACTTACTTGTCTCACTTCTGGTGCGACGCCCTCACTATGTCGAAACAGGCACTTCCAGACACCGATCTGGAAATAAAGAGCAAACTGCTATTTACTTACGTGTGAAAAGAATGAAGGTATCCTTCGCATCCATGTCGAAATTCAACTTTCTTTTTGGTAAAAAATAACGTAAATTACGCAAGTGACTTTTTCACACGAAGAACAAAAGCAGATGATAACCCAGTTGTTGAAAAGGGATAAATAATATGGAAAGAGGAAAAAATGGATGTAAAGAAAGGGCAATTCTGTTCATTAGAAAATGATACCCCTCATGTCAGCCTCTGCATTAGCATAAAAAGACGGACTCCTACCGTGAGGTCGACTGCCCCACAAGCGTCCTCGAGTTGGTCTAAAATATCCTGCTGCGGTGCCTCGGACGTCAAGACAATTCGGCAAGCGGCCCTACAGGTCGCAAGGTCAGATGCCGCACAGCAGTGTAGGTCTGGAAAGAAGAAAAGGAAGAAAAATAAATACAAAGAGAGATTTGGAAGGATCCTACTAAACGATGCACATCTGTAGAGAAAACAAAGAATAAAAATACCTCAAATCCTACAGAATATTCTGTTTATTTAATTTCTGAAACATCTCTCCGTATTTCACGACACAATTTCCCCCATTTTGGTAGCTCTCAACACATCACATTAGACGCTGACATCAGAAAAGCCCAAAGTGTCAATACAAAACTATGGACATGAAATCGACAACGAGCAACAATAAGCGGCACAAATCCCTTCGAGCTTTTTTGTCGGAATATTCAGCATCTCGAGACTCCAATTTGGAAGTCTTCACTAGGAAACTTACCGCAAGATATATTGAACTTTATTTCATAACAACGAACCTCTCGGCTTGGTTAAACTATGTGTCTTACCTATTATTTCATAAGAACGAACCTGTCGGCTTGGTTAAACTATATGTCTTACCTAAAATGGACTAACTTACTTCTCTCTGGCCTGTGGGCGGGGGTGGTGCGGATGAGCGAGTGGGCGCAGCGGGTGACGTGGGCGTGCGCCCGGCAATCCTTGGTGAGGCGGTGCCGCAAGCGACGGGACGGAGTGCGGGCGGAGAAGACGGCCTCGCAGGATGCCCGGCACCGATAGGATTGCGTGCGCGCGCAACAGCCAGCGCCTTCCTGGAGATACACGAAAACAAATAACGACAGAAATAACAATAAGCATCATTCTAATGGCGGACCTAGACAGCCCGGCAAGTTATTGTACCCGTCCGCTAAACTTCTAGAGAGAGAGAGAGAGAGAGAGAGCGTCAGAATATTCTACGAATCGAAAGAAGAGCTACCGTTGTCTGCGGTATTTTTAAATAGAGAGAGAGAGAGAGAGAGAGAGAGAGAGAGAGAGAGAGAGAGAGAGAGAGAGAGAGAGAGAATTTTAATCAATTCAAACATCAGAAGAAGAAAAAATCACCTGCATGCGCTGAACACACTCGAAGAAATCAATCTCGTGGGAGGCCCTGCACGAAGGAGTGAGCTGTGGAGCGTCATGCGCCTGCAGACAGGTCACCTGGCACTTGGGGGACAGGGCCAGCCTGCAGCAGGGTCGCCCCCACCATCCTACACCTTCGGAAACTTCTGCAAATGGAAAGGGAAACGCCTTCAATAAATTAGGTTCCTATAACTATAAACAGTTTAGATAACTTAAGCTTATATAATATACAATGATACTAATAATTGAGAATAATAATGGCCGTTGCATTGATATTAACCTTTCCCCGTTTTTGAAATATTCTCTTTTCAAATGTATTATTATAGGAAAATAATATGAAGCCAGACGGTCATTATCTTTAACAAAACATTCTTCAATACGGGTATTCTACATAAATAATTTAAAAAATAATAAGCATGTTCCATGAATACTTTACGGTATCCATGGAAAGTGGCCTCACGCTCAAAGCATCCTCGGCTATCTAAAGGCACTGGAATCTTTCTGTTCTCAAAACTGCAATTGTAACCAACATATCTAAATGCGTTCAGTGTTTTTATTACAACTGCTTCAAAAAAATGCAAATTGGCAACGACTTATGTATCGCCACCTCAGAAGAAAAATCATTTTACGTAAAAATCCTAGCATTAGAAGACAGAACTAATCACTTTTCCTATAATTGCCTAAGCCTTTATGTGCATATGGTGCTGGAGATCCATCGCAATTTATTGGCCACTATTTATTCTTGCATTGAATAGTCGGGCACACATACTAACTGGCCAGTTCAGAAACTCGCATATTCTTGGAAATTTATCATTCCCATAACAACTCTCTCTCTCTCTCTCTCTCTCTCTCTCTCTCTCTCTCTCTCAATATGAAACTTAAGTACGCGACAGAAGCAGATCTCCACGTACCTGCCAGAGTGTTGTTGAAACATCCCCAAAATTCTTTCTGAAAAGAAAAAGAGGAAGATGCGATTACGTGAACGAAGTTTGTCAATAAGAAGCTGTAATGCTCTTTCGCATTCAAGTAAACCCTCTTCTGTTTGAGGGTCTTTCGGTCTTGTGCTCTTTAATTTATCATTCCTTGAGAGAATTCTGCGGTAGACAAGGAGAGGTTTTGTTTTATGAATAACTTTTCTTTTGCCACTCTATTTCTTATGCCTTTCAAACGTTGAGTGCGCAGTCTGCTTGTCAAATACGTCATAGGGGCCTGATTCTTATTCTTTTCGTTACTTTTCAATTGTTTTCACAGTAAAATCTCAAACT
Source organism: Macrobrachium nipponense (assembly GCF_015104395.2). Lineage (NCBI taxonomy): Eukaryota > Metazoa > Arthropoda > Malacostraca > Decapoda > Palaemonidae > Macrobrachium > Macrobrachium nipponense. The sequence goes on along the minus strand of NC_087203.1, from coordinate 67,144,963 downwards.
GTTTTCTTGTCACCATTTCACTTTTCCTTCCTTTCATCGGGCATGGATACCTAAAGGCATCACATGCTGCCTTTTCTATCGATCTCTACCAAGTATGTAGAAACCGTCCATTAAGAATACATTCATCTCATTTAATTATTCACAGGTTATCTTCAAATATACAGCAGCTCCCAAGAAAAATATCAATTATTTCACAATAAATATGAATGCAACTAATAATGCAATTTACACTAATCAAACAATGACTTCATATCCTTTTTCCTAGCTGGGGCTGAACTTTAGAAAATATACAGGCATCTGAGTGGACCAATCTCTATATTACATTGTATCTTTCTTCCATAACCTCTCTTCTCTTTTTGAGATTTGTATAATGTTTGCTCTCAGGTCGAAACGTTTCACATCTTGCCATTTGCCCTTTGCTCTCGCACTGAAATAAAAATATTCAAAAAAAATATTCAAACTACAACTTTATCATCAATATAAACACGGTTCTGGATCATTAAGTGTGTACTGACAGAACCTAACCGTCTGTGGTCTGCACCTAATAATTATGAGAGATAGACAAAGAACTTAGACTAAAAATTCAAGGTTAAATAATAAAAGCAAACATTCACTTCCATACGAATTTAATAAGGAGAAATTTTATAATATGAAGAGCTCTCTCTCTCTCTCTCTCTCTCTCTCTCTCTCTCTCTCTCTCTCTCTCTCTCTCTCTCGTAATTTTATCTTTATCAGAGCCCGCCAATATCGTTTTTGATGATTGTATTTAACTTGGCCTGCGGTATATTTCATTATTTTGCGCCGTTATCTCTCTCTCTCTCTCTCTCTCTCTCTCTCTCTCTCTCTCTCTCTCTCTCTCCCCGCCGCCTGAAAACCGCACCAGTGGTGAGCACCAAAAGGGAATAAGGGATGATCTGTGCGTCCTTAATTACCGCCGAAGGAAGCCTTGAAGAGAACATCATCAGTTTTAATCCGGCAATTGAAACCTTCGATCGCCCAAGACCTCAGGACCGTCTTGAAGAAATAATCCCTATATTTAGGAAATTGCAGGGCAGGGGTGCGGGTCATGGGGAGGGGGGGGGGGTTATGGAAGGGTAGATACCCTTGGCCGGTTTCGGATGTTCAGCTTCCATCCGAGAGGATGAAGAGCAGTCTTTATCCGGTGCTTTTTTCTTTAATTACTTATAATGGCTCATGATGAACACATTGTATAATGCAAGCGCTGATTTTCTACTTATCTTTGGTGGCGGCGCCGAGCGAGTCATGGTGGCCGGGTTGAGCATTAGCCCCCATTATCGAAATTTTGTAAGAAATGGTCGTGGTCAGTACCTAATGGGGCTAAACACTGCTTACGGTCTAAGGCTGCTTTGGATCAATTCATCCTCTTACCGCTTTATAAGTACAAAAGCATCTATCTTACACTGCTTAAATTTGGACAGGATTTAGATTAAGGATTTGCCATAATAGTTGTCAAAGGAATGTATTCAAAAACATTTCTTAGATCCTATTTTCCAAAAGCAGAGCTGCAAGATACGCTTTGGTATATATTACTTTCTTTCATATATGTATTTGTTATCGTAACAACTGAGCTGTATCACGTGCAACTCTCTAAATAACGATTGTACCTATATTGCTACTAAGTTAGAATTTCCGTTTCGTACAAGACTGTCTTATATTCATTTAAGTCTGGCTGCAATATAAATACGACCTGCTCTCGGAAAATATTTACTGCCAATGCACTTACGAGCTACGGTACGGATGTAAGACACGATAATTTTCGCATCTCTCTCTCTCTCTCTCTCTCTCTCTCTCTCTCTCTCTCTCTCTCTCTCTCTCTCTCTCTCTCTTTCACAGCGTAGAGGTAGAGCTCTCGGCTCACATCGAAGGAACCAATGTTCGATACAAGGAGGCGGGAACGACATAGGTGAATTTCCTTAAAGATTAAATGAAGTGTTTGGAAGTTCGTCAAATTTTGTGTATCGCAGATGGAGTGAAGAACTGAAGAGAGAAAACAAGTAAATTATCAGTCCTCAGTTAAAATGAGTCCCAAGGTGCGTATGTAAACGCGTGTGAAATGATATCGTTAGAACAAACGTGGGTTTCGACTATGTAATCTGCAGCCCAGCGGGTACAACCATTCACCGTAATTCTGCGTGGGCGTGGCCGAGGGTTGTTTTATATCATTTTCTTCCTCTTATATATACTTTCTTTCTTCCTTATCTTATACGCAGACATTTATTATTATTATTATTATTAACTATGATGCGACCTTACTTGCAAAAGAAGGATGCTGCAAGGTCCACAGTTCCAATGGAGAAAACAGCCCCGCACCGATAAACCATTACAACAGAAGAGAATAAAGCAGACGGAAAAATTAAGGGAAATAATTATGACAAAACAATCAACCTGCAATAATCGCCAACTTAACAATATATAATATATATATATATATATATATATATATATATATATATATATATATATATATATATATATATATATATATAATTGTTAAGTTGGCGATTATTGCAGGTTGATTGTTTTGTCATAATTATTTCCCTTAATTTTTCCGTCTGCTTTATTCTCTTCTGTTGTAATGGTTTATAATATATATATATATATAATATATATATATATATATATTATTATATATATCTATATATATATATATATATATATATATATATATATATATAATATATATATATATATATATATATATATATATATATATATATATATATATATATATATATATATATATAGTATTCGTACCTTTCTATAACTTCCAGATTTCGCCGACTCAACTACATAATGAAGATCACTCCTTAATAATTTTTTTTAAATAAGGTTAAAGAATGAAAATTGGGAAAACAGGAATTATTGGAATAAAGAAAAAAAATGGGAAAAACAGGAATTACTGGAAGTCCCAAAATATCCAAGACCTTAACTGAAAACTGAGACCAAAGGCTATGTGACAATGATGAAAAAAAGCAAATTAAGGAATGTGTAATAACAGAAAAGAGCATTCATAGGTAAAAAAAAAAAAAAAAAAACACGGGCCAAGTTGATAAAAATCTGTGGAGAGAGAAAGAGGGAGAGAATTTGTAAACAGTTCCATCTGCCACGTCCGATTTGTTCTCTCTTTCCCGGCCCAGGATGCAATACACAACAGTCAACAGACCACCATGGGAAAAGTGACTCTGGGTCTAACACTACACGTGTCACCAACCCCCTTCCCGAAGCCCCCATGTCACTCCAAAACCTCGAAGGACCGAAAAATCCTGACGCCGCGCCCACAACAGGAAGATAAAATAAACCACAACATCCATTTCCTTTAAGCACAAGATCACTGGAGGCATCTACTACTCTTTATGTACAGACCGGAAAACTTCGAACTCTATTTTACCCCTAATCTCAGCCATATCATGTCAACGTCTTACTTCTTTTACCTTATTGTTTGTTTGTTTGTTTGTTTGGATGGTGTTTTTACGTTGCATGGAACCAGTGGTTATTCAGCAAAGGGACCAACGGCTTTACGTGACTTCCGAACCACGTCGGGAGTGAACTTCTATCACCAGAAATACACATCTCTCACTCCTCAATGGTATGGCCGAGAATCGAACTCGCGACCACCATACCAACCATGCCACTGAGGCGCTATTAACTAGTTCTCTCTCTCTCTCTCTCTCTCTCTCTCTCTCTAAAACCATTCACAATCTATATATATACACGTATATCTACAGCAGGACCTTCCATACCAAAATTGTGGATATAAGTAGCTTACAATGACAGAATGAAACGGAATACAGCAGCATTTAAATCAACAATAATATCAGCAGCAGCAGCAGCAGTAGTACTGGTGGTGGTGGTGGTAGTTGTAGTAGTAGAGGTAATGACGGTATTAGTAAAAGAGCGCGTAACATTTTTGTTTTACCCGAATTAAATTCCGACTAACTACACTACTGCGTACTATTATATAACTCCTAGCAGACAATACGCGTCTTTGTGTACGGGTGTGTGCGTTTGTATATGTATGTGTGTGTGTGTGTATGTGTGTAAATGTAGGGTACTGATCGTTTCTATCTAACTGGCTTCAAAACAAGAATCCCATTGACGCCAGAGAGAGAGAGAGAGAGAGAGAGAGAGAGAGGGAGAGAGAGAGAGAGATTCTCTTTCCCGATGGCTACTTTCGCTCCCAATCAGCTTAACCCTTCCTCTCTAATGACTCATTACCGATAATTAGTCCATTAAAAGTCCACAAAAGGTACGAATTAAAAAGTCCCTTTGAAGTTGCGGGAGATCCCATCAAAAATACTTAAACGCGGCTGAGGTACTTTTTATGCTTCTCTCCACACTGTATTTTTGTTTCATGTTGGCGGCGGCGATGGTGGTGGTTGGTGGTGATTTAATGGTGGAGGTTCAATCAATGGCAAGTATTTGAGGAGGTGTCATTCCAAAAGACAACACCACCACTAATGATATACAATGATAATAATATAAAGTAATACTGATAATGAGACAGACAATAAAATCATTAGGGCACGGTTTCCCGTGTCGCAAATGATGATAATGGTTGCATGTCATTGGTGAATTGCCCTGCTCAGATGTTATCTTCGACGAATTTTTAAAGTCATAACCGTCCACTTGACTGAGGATGAACGTAGCACAAATTCGAAAGCTTTTAATATTTATTAAAGATCGTCGACTCTCACATGCTATATTATTGTGGACCTGCAACCAATAAAATAACAAATTCTTCGTAAGTTATATTTTTCCCAGTTATACTTACCTCGAACTGCTTTTATAGGAGATACCTTATGACAACAAATCTAAGAAAAATAAATCCACATTGCGAAAAGCTGATCTTTCCTTGATATAAACCCCAAGAGTTTTCGGGGGTCGTTATCTAGGACTAGCATTTCTTAGAGGTCGTTATCTTTATGATACTTACAGTCTTTTGTTGATGTTCTTACGATCATCCCGGTGTGCTTGTACTAAACGCGCCGCGAAGGTGGATACTACATAGCTGATTTAAACCCTTGGGGCCACTATTACTATCTAGGAAAGGTCGCGCAAATCTTCCTTCTTATCCAGAAATGGAAAATTTTGTATACGAAAATGAAGCTGTACAGCCGAAAACTGAGGGACTTTCAGCCATTCAGAGCTTGAGACAGTGAAAAAAGGGAGTTGGAGTGGATGGACAGCGATGCGGAAGAAAGGAAGTGGGGTGCAGCTAAGGGCCGAAGGGACGCTGCGAACCGGCTTTTGTAATGACTACAGCACACTTTGTGGGGTGCACTGCCAGCAGTAACCTCCAACGGGGTGAAAAATGATTTTCTTTCATCAACACAAAGCTCCAAGAACAGCGACGCTACAGTTCCCCTTCGCTAGTCACTCTATGCTAAATGGGCAGATAAGATAACTTACCCGAGACAGATATTGTACGTTTGACAACCCCCAACCCCCCTTTATCGAGTACGAACAGCCTCTGGCACTCTGCCTGGCACCTAAGGCCACAACAAAACTAAATGAAGGTAGACACATTGCTCCGAGACTTCAAAGGAAGCCGCCCAACAGGTTGTCTCTATCAATCTCTCTGGAGGTAAAGAGTACAGGGTCAATTTAGTCTTTCTGGTGGATGTTGTCTTCTCACTCTTGGTTGCTTCCATTTCAAAGGGGTTTACAAAAGGAGAACTGATCACACCGAGAGAAATTAAATGACGTACTGTACTATAAACCATCTACACTTTCTATTCAGTACCTACCGTAAAACACCCTATCTCATATATGTAAACACGCACGCATAAACACACACACACACACACACACACACACATATATATATATATATATATATATATATATATATATATATATATGTATATATATATATATATATATATGTATATATATATATATATATATATATATATATATATATATATATATATATATATATAAAGGTTTTTTGCCACGAAGGAAAAAATGAAAAAAAGCGAGATAGCCAAGTACTTTCGGTCCTGTTCGGACCCTTTACTGAGGCATTATTCATTTATTCCTTCGTGGCAAAAACCTTCATTTATACATAGCATCACGTGTTATATACTTCGTGATCAAAGTATTCATATATATATATATCTATATATATATATGTAACGTATATATATATATAATATATATTCAATAAAGCAAGAAGTCCACGTACTTGAGAGTATCATCAAATCCACGCAAGTAGCGAATGAAAAACGGGACTTGGAACAAGTACTTTTGCAGTATATTCTATATTTTCAAGTTCACACTTAGTAAAAAAAACAGTTTACAGAGCTTTATATGCAAAATTATAACGTGATTTCAGGTCTGAACGTCATCAGTAAAACGTATCCAAAAATTTTAGGAATATATGATACATACATATATGATGTGTGAAGAATTTAAAGGAAAGCGATGAATGATATTGGTAATATAATTACCAAATCGTAAAATTTAAGGTGAACAATCCTTCTTCTCTTATGAAAATTCGATGAATGTTGTCCTAGCTAAAAATAAGTCCGTCCTGAATGAGTTTCGACAATCCCGATGATATAATAATAATAATAATAATAATAATAATAATAATAATATGTCGGTTCTAACCCTTCATTTAAGCAAATGTTTTAAATTTGACTGCTGCTATAATGCCATTCAATTCAAAATAGCTTTTTTTCTATTCTTCTGAAGTTGTCTTTTTCTTCTTCCAAAAGAAATGACAACACCAGA
>NC_087203.1:67130704-67133204 GCF_015104395.2 Macrobrachium nipponense | reverse complement strand
TATATATATATATATATATATATATATATATATATATATATATATATTATATATATATATATAGACATGCACACACACACATATATATAGAGTATGTGTGCCCGTGCGAGTACTTATCGGCATGTGGATCTGGTAAACAATATCCTCATCATCTTAAATAATAAGAGAGAACATAAGTAATATTCTTACGTGTCAGTTGAAAAGTAAACGAAAATCAAACATACAAATTATGAAATAGCAATCTTATCAAGACAATTTTTTAAAAATCAAAACACCAATTTACCAGAAGAGATACATAGGAGGTCGTCAAAAATAAAGATATCAGAGAAACAGATACAGAAAGAGAGAAAGCAAGAGGTCTATTACCATCATCTATTGATGTATTGTAAAGATATCTTTAGGTCTGCTAGAACATCTTCACTTTTGTGTGTTGCGAGAGAGAGAGAGAGAGAGAGAGAGAGAAGAGAGAGATAACGCACATCAAACCGAATTAAGAATTACACAAATATCCACAAGTGGATTAAGCCCTCCAATAGCCTGACTGAAAGACGATGCGGTTAAGATCGTGATGCCAAGGGGCATCTTACTCAAGGCTCTGTGGCACTGCTGCGTGGCACCGCGGGGCATGAGAGCGGAGCATGTGGGCAGCGGGACATTCTGAAGCGCTCAAGTGGACGAATGTTTGGCCAAGTGGTGGTGCTAGAGTCGGAAAAGGCACTTAGGACCTTAACTTAATTGTGCTTATTAAACAAACAGGCAAACACCGGGAAGATATATGGCGTGATAAGTGTATTGACAAATGGAAAGTGAGGACGAAAGAGCGATGGAAGGGAGCTCATTGCCTAAATACAAGGGGAGGAAGAGGAACATGTCCTGAGTGACCGCCGAATGACGGCGCCTACGCATGCGCGGAGTGAGGGCGCCTGCGCATGCGCATCACATCAAGAAAAAAAATTGTATCATATTCTAATTCTAAATAATGATAAAATAGCAACACGTACATACACATACACATACACACATACACGAAACGGTAAAATAACGATATGGACGCACCAACACAAAGACGGGACAATAAGATGTCCCAAGTGAAGTTGAAAAATATGGCAAATAGGAATGGAGTTAAACGTATAAGAGTCCCAGTGACGACATGGCAAGAACGCTCGCAAATATAAAAGAAGGAAACTCACGACGATTCTGTTAAGAGGTTCTTCAATATATGCTGCTGTACGTCTTTTTAACCTTCTATGGCCTGTGGATATTAACAGAAAAGAGATATTCAATATATAAATGAGTAAAAAATAAATAAATTCCACTGCATTTTATTCAGTTCAGTAACTCGTGCGGTTGGCCCTCTGGCCTCAATGTGACCCATAGTCATTTCAGTCTAGGTTTCACGTGGATTTTCAATATCCTCAGCCATCAACAAAATCGGAAAATCAATTGTTTCTACACTTTTTAATCAAATTTTGGTTTTCCAAGAAGAAAACATGGAAAACAAAGTTTTTCGGTCTCCCAAATTTCTTAAAATATTAATGAAGCTGGAAGTTGTCGGTACAGAGTTAAGCTACGTTTACCTAAAGTTTTTAATGAATTAAATGCCGGCATTCATTACTTTTGCGCGATCTAGTTATTACGTTCTCACAGAACCTAGATAAAAAGAAATTCAAAGTATTCTGAGAAGTTAATCCTCACCTGACAGGTAGCAGCCGCTGTGGTATACGGACTAGGACTAGACCAAAACCTCACTTCCATTACATTTCTTATTCATGATCTTGGTATTCATCACATGCTTCATAATTCTGATTATCCTTTGCACTCAGATCCTCCCAAACAATACCATCTACAATCGTGAGCCTTCCTTTTTTTTCTGTAAGGTTCAACACCACATAGTTTTCTCTAAGTTTAGTTCCTGTTGTGATCACATTGTGCAATGATCTCACTAATCCTATAGCTGAATGACTGGAGCAGCAGAAGTTTAAAAAAAAAAAAATTCTTTTTTGAACAGGCTGATATCAGTCTTACTCCTTGGTTTATTCGTTGCGGATCCTACGCATTTTACTTTATTACAAACCTTATTTGTTTTACTTCGTTATTTATCTTTTATACTTTATTCTTTATTTATCAATTTACTTTCCCCGTACTTGAGTGCTTTCCCGGAAAGTTTGTGTGTAGGAAATAGCGATCACTTTAGATTAAGATTTAGACCTAACCTCACACAGGTAGCAATGAAGTCAGTCTCAAAGTTGCGCCTCAAATAACGTGGCAGTACATTCGTCTTGAGAGAGAGAGAGAGAGAGAGAGAGAGAGAGAGAGATTATATGAATACGGGAGCTCACTGATGCAGCACAATCTTAACCGAAACAACATCCACATCCTGCCTCCATATTTTGCGCTGCGAGGTGCGAATTCATCCGAGCTGAGTAGTTAGCAACCCATTCACGCTTTCTTAGCCTTTGATTTTCTGGTTAAGTGGAGAAGGTCAAGAGTATCAAAGAAA
>NC_087203.1:67118204-67120704 GCF_015104395.2 Macrobrachium nipponense | reverse complement strand
TCTTCAGTTGGTGGTGAGGGAAGCAGCCCCTCTGGTATAATAAGATTTTAGTAACACAGAATATTTTCAAAATTCCAAAACTTCCTTTTTAACGAGCATATGGTATTCAACACGCTGGTTAAATTTTATTACAGTCTCACAGTATCACTGTGAAATCATTAAGCTTCATACATGGATGCAGATTTCAGTTACCTAGAGTAATCACAAGTAAACATCCGACTTAAGTAAGCAACCTTTAATAAGACTTGACAAGACAAACATGGAAGTACCCAAGTTCCACATTACATCAGGAAAAAAACCTTCAGTGGAACAACATCGTTGGAATTTTTAGAAACGCAACACAGCACACTACACACGTACTTGCAAACGCATATACAAAAAAAACCTCTGATTATGCGCAAACGCATACTATGAATACGTAAGAACACAACCGCGGAAACACGTACACATTCATAATATAGTGGTCCTTTACATCACACGCAAACAAATACATAAAGTCATTTTGATTCGGTAGGCACGCTGACACTCCCACACCCTCGCATACAAACACGAACAAAAATTCCATTGAAAATGTAGAGACACACACACACACACACACAAAGAGGACATTGAGAGAACAGGGCCGATATCTCTGCCCTCAGAGGGAGCATATGGTATGTCTCTGGACTGGCTCAAGAGCCGCAACGCCCTCTGGGTGCCCATTCCGCTGGCTTTGAAGACCCTTCGCCGTAAACCACCGATGCTCATTAAATTTCCCCCAAAAAACAATAACTGAATGGCTGTTGCTCTTGTGTGCCTATTAACTTCATTCTAAAGCACTAGTGAAGACGTATACTCAATTAAGATACCAAATGTCACAGCTTGATGAAGTAGAATGGCGCAGTTAATCGCCGGTGCCAAGGACGGCCAATATATGATGCTGCATCTTCAGAGTTTTTGTTCGGAAACAAGCTAAACAAGCAAAGAGCAAGACCTTTACTGGCAGAGATGCCCCAGCATCCAATAACAGGAACACATATACTCAATTCATTTTGGAAAATGGAAGTAGTATAAAGGTGAATGTCAATAACTTCCAATAAAAATACATGCAAAAAATACACAAATCTCCGACGACTGAGACTAACAGGGAAGCCAATGTAAAATATGGACGAGATGTTGCCTTTCATGGGTCAAATGAGCACCCTAAAATAATAAATAAAAAAAAGAAAAAGAATTTCTGAAAGATTTTGAAAAAAAGACACCGCTGAAAATTAAGTATTCATTCTTATTATTAAATGTTCAGGAAATCTCTTCAAGTATTTCCCTTTGTAATCATTCATGTTATTAACCTTACTCGCATCAAATGATTCCTGAAAATCTACTTCATTCAAAAGAGCTTCCTTGGCCCGATTTCAGAAAACCTTTCAGAAATGTTGTCAATTTCATTTTTTAATTTCCACAAACTTTTATAGAAAGAATCACATATATTTTTCACCTTTTATCTAATGACATCAAGACTTGTCTCAATCGATTTCCTATTGGTAACCGTATTTTACAGCAGTTTTCCCCGTCTTCTTTCAAATATAAGGTGTCAATGCCCTTTTGGCTTCTAAATGTATGTTGTACATTTTGCAAAATGACAACATTAAAATTCGAAAAGGGAATCAAGAAGGTAACATACCTCCACCTGAATACATGAGCGCCAACAGCAGTTTTCCAAAACCTCTACATAACTTACATCTTATTTTTCGAAACAGTTTATAACTCCCGTTATATTTAAACTATTATGGCTGACATAACAATAAAAGGAAAGGTGAAAAAACCTGTTCAAAATGCAGAATTGGATCCACACTAAAATCCAGTGTATTCATAAGTTCTCGTATTAGCTTAAGAGACAATCACAGTCTCCTTCAATCTGTAACTTATGCTTTGGTAAGTCAGTAGGATTCTCCATCAAGAGTTCACACTATTTTGTAACTGTTACAAGAAAGTTACAAAGAGAGGGGAGTAGGGAGAAATTCCTCATGAGGGTGTCAGGGAGACGATGGGTAAGGGTGGTCTCATCCACGGAATTGAGGGGGGGGGGGGTGACCAAGGGTGAGAACTTTCAGATGCCTTGGATCATAAAACATGATAGGGGATAACATGATCCCTGGGTGCTATTTATCCTAAATATCTAGCTGCGCAGCAGGAACAGCCTACCAGCAACCGTGAATTCCTATTGGTTAAGCCTCCATCGCCGACCAATCACCGTAACAAAAAAGACTGCGTGCGAGAAAGCATTTTGCCATGCGATTCTCGTAACCAGAACTCGTAACCCACCAGATACACCGACTTCCAATTGGTTAAACTTGTATCGCCAACCTATCAGCAAACTCGGAAACGAGACTGAGTCAGAGAAAGCACAACATACAGCAGTTTTTCTATAACATTTTCTATTTTTTTATTCTCATATGCTGGAGATATATACGACCCAGGCAGTCTACCCGAAACGGGTGGTCATGTTCCTGACGCCTTGGCA
>NC_087203.1:67069131-67111631 GCF_015104395.2 Macrobrachium nipponense | reverse complement strand
TATATATATATATATATATATTATATATATATATATATATATATATAATATATGTATATATATATATATATATATGTATATATATATATGTATATAAAGGAAAAGCATGGAAAGAACGCTAATCATTTTCCTTCTCCTGAGAAGCTTGCCAGAAGAGAAAAAAGAACTACAGACTGATTCAAACTTTTGTAAGACAATAGTCTCCCCGGACAATAGAAATTGCATGAGAGAAAAATATGCCCAGTTAGCATATCATGTAGCTATTGTATGTATGTATGTATGTATGTATGTATGATATGTATGTATATATATATATATATATATATATATATATAGAAATTAATTGATCACATCACCTTGATTTCATATACTAGCATAAGTACAAAGTCCTTTAATATCCAATTCGCTCTACTCGGATTAATATATTTTTCATGTATATTAAGTCAGATGGGGGAATTTTTCAGTTGATAAGTTCGCCCTCTCATGGGCTCGTACCACTTAACAAGAACCCAAGACTGCAGTGACGCGCCTTAAACCACATAGCCATCAAGGCGCGTCACGTAGTCTTGAGTTCTTGTTCCGTGGTTCGATCCCTGGGACGGCGAACTTATCATCAAATTAAAAATTCCACTGCGGGATAAACATATGAAAATATATTAATTTTCGAGACCTTACCTTACCTTACCTTACAGACCTTACATCTTGTTCGGGTTTGCCCCAGGTCCCTCAGTGTGAGGCACCTCTAATGTCTACCAGAGAGTTGCTAGTACATCTTCCGTATATTTTGCATCTTCCAATCTTGGATGGTCTGGGATGCAGTTTAGTATTTGTCGAGCTTATTCTTAAAACACATTCTACGCTCACTCCCTGATATATTCCTCAGAGAGTGGCACGCATGGAATAGACGCTGCATTATCGATGCTGGTGCGTATTGGATTAATGCCTGTGTGCTTTCCTTATTTTTCCTGGTATAGTTTTGGGCACTATTAATACTACCTCTGCTTGCTCTTTCTGATATTTTTTAGTTCCATGATAATTTTTCTTGCTATTCCTTCTATCTGTTTCCATGCCTGAATTATCATGTAGCGTTCTCTTCTCCTTTCTAGACTATATAATTTAAGAATGTAGTCTTTCCCAGTAGTCTAGGTCCTTAACTTCTTCTATTCTAGCTGTAAACAGGACCTTTGTACACTCTCTATTTGTGCAATCCCTTTTGATAGTGTGGGGGTACCATATCATATTTGCAATATTCAAGTAGGACTACGAACATATTGTTTTTATAAAGCATAATCATGGTTCAGCTTTTCTTGTTTTGAAGTGCCGTAACAACATTCCCATTTTGCTTTACATTTTGCCAACAGAGTTGCTATTTTGATCATTGCATAACATGTCCTATTCATCATCACACCAAGGTCTTTAACTGCTTCCTTTATTTGTGATGGTTCATTATTAGGTCCCTTATATTGCAATATAGCTTTCTTTTTCTCTGTCTCCATAATTTATTGATTCAAATTTATCAGAGTTAAATACCATCCTATTTACCTACTGCCCAATCATATACTTGTTAAAGGCTCTTTGTAGAGCGTTCCTAGCTTCATCACAAGTAATTTCCTCTACTTATTCTTGTGTCATCTGCGAAACTACTCACTACCGAATCCTAACATTATTGTCTATGTCTTCAATCATAATAACAAACAGTATTGCAGCTAACACAGTACCTTGCGGCACACCGGATATTACCTTGGCTTCATCCGATTTCTCGTCGTTTTGCATAACTATCTGTTTTCTGTTGTGTAAAAAATTCTTTTAACCATCTTCCTACTTTATCCACGATATTGTGTTTTCTAAATTTTCTTCGCTAATATATTATGGTCTACTTTATCAAAAGCTTTTGCAAAGTCTAAATAAAACCACTGGTTTTCATTTCCGCTTTTTTCTATTTTGAATATGTTTTCACGGTGGACTAAAACAGTTGGGTTTTGTGTACTTTTTTTCCGGGTACGAAACCATGTTGTCCTTTATTAAACAAAATTATTTTTTTATTAAATGTTTCATAAATATTTTTTCTTCATTACCCTTTCATACACTTTCATAATAGTGATGTTAGACTCACAGGCCTATAATTACTTGCCTCTAGTCTTGATCCACTTTTGAAAGTAGGGGTAATATATTTTGCTAATTTTGTGCTCATCATATATCTTGCCTGTATCTACACTTTGTCTTAATAAAATATTGCAAGTGGCTTTGCCGATAGAATGACTACTTTCTTTAACAAAATAGCAGGAATTCCATCAGGCCCTGCAGCAGCTCCATTTTGTTTTAATTTCATTATAGCCTGCACAATATCAGCTTCATTAATATCTATGTCAGCTAAAAATATTCACTATTTTCATCCCTTACTTCTATATCATTATCTCATTATCTATTCTAAGGGGTGAATTATCTCTTATATCGTCTGCCAGTATGTTTGCAAATTTCCTTTTTTTCATTCGTTAATCTCCCTTTCAATTCTCAGAGGGCCCTATTTCTATTCTTCTTTTATTCATCTTCTTCGCATATTGAGTATAATAGTTTGGGGTTTTGCTTGATATTTAATAGGGTTTTTTTTCCAAGTCCCGTTTTCATTTTTCTTTTGATTGTATAATCTTTGTTGATTTTCTATATTACTTTTTAGTTCTATAACCTTTTCCATGATTTTTTTCTTTTGCAAGACCTTTTTTCCACTTTCTGATTTTCTGGAACAAGATCCCTTTCTGTCTCTTGGATGCAGAATGATGTTTCTTTTTCCTTCTCGGTATATATTTTTCCCCACATTATCTCCAATATTTTTGATATATCTCGATTTACCCTTATGTAATCACTTACGAAAATTTGTTATCAATCTTTGTTTAATTCCTTCATTCAATTTGACCATTTTATATTTTACTGTAGAAGTTTTGAGTTTTCCATATCCTCCCACTTTTTCATTCTTGCTTATCTCTTAGGTTTTCACTGCTTTTGGAAGGAACGTTTAATTCTATGACATTATGGTTCTGAAAATACTCGCATATAAACTATTATTTCTTTAACTAAATTAATCTCGTTCCACAAAACAGGTCTAGTATTTTCCTTCTTGTTGGCAGGTGATTTTATTTGTGGATGTTGTATCTAGTAGAATATCTAATAGCTTTTCAAATTGGCCCTCTTATCTTCTGCAATACTATTACTCTCTTTTTTTATTGTTATAAGTTTACAACCCCAACTCCTATTCGTTCTTTCCATTCTACGAAAGGAAAAGTTAAGTTTCACCAGATAGGAGAATAGTCCAGGCCTTGTATACATATCTAATCCAAATTTTTCAATTATAAGTCAAAACTCCTTTAGAGTATTAGGAAGGTCTATATATTACTATGTCATCAATTTTTCAGATTCAAATTTCTACCCGTATTAGACAAATTCTGAGTTACTATATTCTCATATATTTTCCTTGTTTTTCTCTTTCCCCTATATTGCGGGTTACCCCTTGATTCCTATTTTTCTATGATCTATAAGTTTGGAAACCCCATTTATTTGATTCATCATTCCCAGTCTCTGGGGAATAACCGTTCAATTTATATTCATTAAATTCTATTTCTTTCATTTTGGGTTAGTTCTTAT
Organism: Macrobrachium nipponense; assembly: GCF_015104395.2. Lineage (NCBI taxonomy): Eukaryota > Metazoa > Arthropoda > Malacostraca > Decapoda > Palaemonidae > Macrobrachium > Macrobrachium nipponense. Next base: position 67,107,995 of record NC_087203.1, on the reverse strand, counting down.
AAGTACTCTATTTTTCTTTTTGAGTTACTCGTAACTAAACCCTGCGCATTCATCACTATGATGGTTTGCGTGTTTCTCCTTCATTTAATACTGATAGTAATAAGGATTTACCCTGTCTCTTTCCTGTTCTGGTATGTTGTTCTTTTTTTCATTTCCAGAAATTCTGACATTAAAAATCACTTTTATCCAATATTTGATCTTCCTTCATTCATAATTATTAATTTTGTGTCTGAATCTGCAATTTCTCCGTTTCTGCAATATCCTCTTGCATAATAAATACAGTTATTATCTCTTGAGTAGAATTTCGGAGCTGATGCTTGAAATTTTTTGCTGACACCTCTGCATATCTCATTGGTGGTTTGCTTTTCTCTTTTACCTGATTATTCTTGATTTCTCTCTTTATTTGTTCTTTCTTATTTGGATTTTATTACTTGGTTGGTTATTTATTTGATTATGATTCATGGCTACAGGGTGCTATATTTGCATTTTTTGTCGAACTTACATCCTTTCCTTCTTTTAGGTTTTTACATATTTTTGGATGCAGATCTCTGCAATCATCCCCATATCCATCTAAGTATGCACATTTACCATATAGAGTGAATTGGATATTAAAGGACATTTGTAGCTTCATGTTTATATATATCTTCGGTTAACATATATGAAAATATATTAATTCCGAGGTAGAGTGAATTAGATATTAGAGGACATTTGTAGCTCGATGTTTCTCTATCGCAATTGAGTTTTCTGTACAGTGTATAATGCTGCATAAAACTTTCAACCACAGCCCATTGAAACTTTCACCCACGGCACAATGGTGGCCTGTGTCGACCATGGCTAGCTTTAACTTTAAATAAAATAAAAATTACCCAGGCTAGAGGGCTGCAATTCGATATGTTTGATGATTGGAGGGTGGACGATCAACAAACAAATTTGCAGCCTTCTAGCCTCAGTAGTTCTTAAGATCTGGGGGGCGAACAGAAAAAGTGCGGACGGACAGACAAATAGCCATCTCAATAGTTTTCTTTTACAGAAAATTAAAAGATTAAGCGTGAGTTTTATGGGATCTGGTGCCCTAGTTCTTGTTAGCTCTAAATCACTGGGTATCTTAGGCAAAATATTCACGGCCACAAATCCTGATATGCCAGTTTACAAAGTGAACTGAATCAGTCATCAGAAGGTCTAAAATTTGCATCAAAAGCCGATAAAATGTTAAGATTTAAGACCAATAAGCTAAACCAGATTGCCTATCTATTACAGAAATATTAACTGAATATCAGATAACACTTAAATCCATCCTTAACAGATGTAATCATCAACTTTATCTCTTTTTTCAAAATCTAAGCTTCAGATTAATTACTTTTCTGTCACTCACCAAGGCCTGAGTTTGACATTAATTCTCTTCAACTGATTCTTGAATTCCTATCCTGGGAAACTGAGTCAATGCCGTGTAAGTCATTTATTATTTTCCACTGACTGACTAAACGCCACTTCGAAGGCTGAGTATCATGGCTCAGAGCGCTATTGAAATAATCATGAGATATTAAGGATCCAAAGCCCATCTTAAAGCCTTACTAACTGGATGTCACTTGTCATAAGTGCATAAAATGAATTATTATAACTGGATATCAAAGCTTAAACCAGCATAAGCAAGCCTTTAACTGGACGACATCATTCGAGACCGATAGTTAAATTTAGTCGCCTACCCTGATCAAGGACCAAAAGCGATTACTATTTTAAAACATGAGCGACAAACTAATACGCATCAAAAGCCTATAAAAAATATAATAACTGTAAAAAGTCTCAGGTTGAAAGAGCTCAATTACAGCCTTACTCATTAGTCATTACAGACCAAACAGACTATCAAAAACATCAACCTTTGAACACCCGTATCATAAGTCAACCCAAAGTCTTATTCAACGGATGCCACAGATCAAAAGTCGACTCGAACCCTCGATCGTCGGATATAAAGCATACTTTAAACTCTCAAAAATCTGATATCATTCGTCGGATATCGGCCATCAAAAGCCTCACAATATCTCGCATTAATCCGACACCAGACGTCGAAAGCCCAAGTGCCCAAAAGGCCGCCCTGGTCAGACCACGAAAGACGGCTCTCATTCTGCTTAATGATATTACGAGTGCAACGGTCGATCTGCAGAGTGAGTGACACGGGCATCCACTCTGACAGGCAGGAAATGTTCCACTAAATAAACACTTTGGAGTGCCACATGGGTTATGTTATAACAGGTGACAGTGCCAAGAGGGAGGAAGGTTCCTCACCTCCTCTTCTGGCACTCTCAAGATACGGTAGGAAGGGAGAGAAAAAGATATGGCAGAAGGAACAGGAAAAAAGACAAATATACGGATGGGAGACACAGAGGAAGCGAGATGGAAGCTAAGGAAGGGTGATAAAAAGAGTGGAAGAGAACTGGAGTATTCTACGCACACGTCAACCGCCTCCCCCCCCCCCCCCCCCCCCCCCCCTACCCCCCCCCCCCGCCCTTCAACCCAATCTCACTCGCCTCCACCCCTCTCCCCATAGGGCTTATTAGGCGTCATATGACTGACAGAGAAAACAGACACCTATGGCACTATCCTCGCACAGAGGAGTGCCAGCAACTTTGGCAGCGGCTGGTGATTTCTGTCCCCGCTAACGGGGATGGGGGGGGGGGGGGGTGGTGGAGCGGTGGGGAAAGGGGACTCGATAACTATGAAGATGTTTGTTGAACTGTTCGATGATAAAAGAATTCACGAGATAGTTTGTCCGTTTACGAACTCGAAGTTATTGTAGCTGTTCACTTTACGTGGAGACACAAACACATAATCTTCCCATCATTATTTAACGATTCCATAATTGCATATTAATAATAATGACCGAAAAGCAGCATCAGCATCCACACATGGATAGGAACATGGTAATGCATTCTATGACCTCCTCAAGGAAACACAAATTTCCTATAGAGTCAATGCTTTAAAAAACAAATAAATACAGAAATCCATCCCTGTCATTAATTGCATAACAAATGAGAAGGGATGCTACTATAGTGGACATTTTTTTTAAATATACAACAACAACAACAACAACAACAACAACAACAACAATAATAATAATAATAATAATAATATATTAGAGGTGAGGTACGATGGTAATAATTATAACAATAACCAATTTTATCTTTAGGGATATACACAAATAAAGTAAAATATCAAAACAAAGTAAGTATTTCAGTGTGTACGTATTAATTGACATTTCACTAGAACACCTTCACATACATATTATACATATAAATATAAACATATATATAATATATATAATATATATATATATATATATATATATATATATATATACAAGGGAAAAAATCAAAACTATTTCAAAACAAACCTTGTCAACACGATATTGCCTGATGAAAACGACAATCTAAAGTCATTAGCGCGAGGCTCTATTTATGTTCCATCACTGGAGAGAGATTACGGACAGAGCATCAAAGACCCCTCTTTTCATCGGATATTCTTTCCGGGAATGAGTTAAAATGAGGGAAGCTCCTCTACTCACAGATTAAATAATGCGTAGGACGATAACGTAGCTAATGAAAACGCCTGCTGTTGTCACATCAAGGATTTGACATCAAGTAGAGAAAAATGGAGCTTATCGAAGGAGTAATCAGGACGCTTGTCATGTAGCAAAATGTAAATTATGGGTGCGTTCATATTTATATATTATATTATATATTATATTATATTATATTAATATTATATTATATATATATACATATATGGCATACATATATCATACTTAAATATGTATAAAATATATATGTGTGTATGTAACATTGAGTGTAAACCTTTGCGAGTTTCGCCTTTATTTATAGGACGTTTTCAGTCAAGATTTATACCCAGTGTTTCACTCTACTTGTTGTTTACGTGAATATATAAATCACGCTATAGTGTGACTATGATCATCCTCCATAAATATAGTATATATATATATATATATATATATATATATATATATATATATATATATATATATATATATGTATATATATATATATATATATATATATATATATATTATTATCCATGATTTTTATCATAATACCGTGACATTCTTTATTCACAAACATAAGCTGCATATGTTATTCAATATCCAATTCGCTCAACCTCGGAAACAATACCGAAGGGGAATTATAATTGATAAGGAGCAGTCACCTAATGGACTTTTATTCTCGGCCATCAAGTGAGATACGAACTGATTTGTACTCCTGTATTATATATATATATATATATATATAATATATATATATATATATATAATATATATATATATGTATATATATATATATATATATATATATATGTATATATATATATATATATATATATATATATAGGAGTATTCCCATCAAATTCAGGTTCCGTATTTAGAATCGAAATCCATATGCTACACGATGATATGAGAGAGAGAGAGAGAGAGAGAGAGAGAGAGAGAGAGAGAGAGAGAGAGAGAGAGAGAGAGAGAGAGAGCACCTGTAAATTGGTTACATTCCTCCAAGGAGAGGGATTACCTCATCGAGACCTGCCCTGAATTGGACGAGAGAGAGAGAGAGAGAGAGAGAGAGAGAGAGAGAGAGAGAGAGAGAGAGTTACTATAGATTGTACAGGGTGCCAGGAGGAACGGTTACGAAGCACTCCAAAGCCATCACAGCCCTAAGCAGCCAGCATTCCGGAGTGGCACATCTCAAGTTACGACTTACAAGTGCCACCCATTGTGCGTGTTATAGTGTGGATGTGTGTGCATGTGCAGGTAGTTATGCGCCCGTATATATAATGTGTTGAGCTGTGTATATGTAGGCACGAGCGTTTGTACGTGATCATCTGTAACTACAAATATCAACAACTCATGAAGTGAATTCCGAAATGGCGGAAACAACGCTACCACTGAATACCAGACACAGTCATGGAGGGTCCATTATTTTGATTACAGTTCACCATAGGAGAAGCACTAATGGAAAACTAATGTTCTCACTTTTATCTCTTTGCCAGGCTCTCTATTTCTGTTTTTTTTCTTCTGCTTCTTCTTCTCCTTCATCTTTAATTTCTAAACCATACTTGACCAGCCTTGGGGGCGAAGTAACCTGAGGTACTCATGAAATACGATGCCGAGTTCGCCATTAATTTAATGGCGTATTCGTTTTCCGCTTTGGTGTCCTTGATCTCATGCATTTTCTCATGCATAGGATTCTTATCATACATAAGCATATATTGATACATCTATATATATATATATATATATATATATATATATATATATATATATATATATATATATATATACATATAAAACAGATGCAAGTATTCAGTATTCATATATATAATACTATGCCATGTGTGCATGTATCAGGGCTTTTCATATTAATTAAACCGTTACAGGCACTTTTACATTAAACATATGAACTTTTGTAATACTCCACCCTTCACAGAATGGGAAGGGGTTTAGAATCTGACCTATGAGAACAAATTCCAATTTGAAGATGGGAACAGAAAGATCACCATTACTTTCACCAAGTACATGAAGTCACTATTTATAAGTTCAAATACTAACTTGACTGGCCAAACTCATATGACAAGACTTTTTAAAGTTTAATTTATTACAGAAATGATTCATTCGCTCACCTAATCAATTTCATTTGCAAATCATTCAAATTGACACTTTTTAGATTTCTGTGAAAGACAACTATGAGATGGCTTTGTCTGTCCTTCCGCACTTTTTCTGTCCGCCATCACATCTTGGCAACTATTGAGGCTGGAGAACTGCAAACTGGTTTGTTGTTGATCATCACCCTCCAATCATTAAACACCAAATTGCAGCTCTTACCCTTAGTAATAAAATTAATAATAATGAGTTTTATTTCAGCTCAAGTCCATATAGTACATGGAATATACAAAGAATAGACAGTAACATACACAGTCTAGATACATAAGATAACATGATAAAAAAAATTAGCCATAATCTAGCAACGCTATAGGACAGGCCGCCACCATGCTGCGGCTGAAAGCTTCATGGGCCACGGCTCATACAGCGTTTACACTATATAGAAAACTTGATTTTCGACGCATTTTTTAACTTGTTGGATTCTGTTCTTAGGTAGGCTGCAATACAAGTTAGGGCTGTTTTACGGTTGGTTCCCTTTGGACCAGCTATAATCCAGAGACCTTGGCACCTTGGACTGTTGTTCATGATTTTCTGCGGCGCCTTTCACACAGATGCTCATAGACAACTGTCTGGTTATAAGAAAGCCATTATTAGGCGAACCTCATCTGGTCTGGTCTGGTCTGATCACCCGGCTGAGAAAAAGTAGCAATCCGCTTAGTCAAAATATCTTAAGAGTGAGGAGAGAAGATCTAAATAGTGAGAAGGATGAAACAATGAGTTTTGTTTTCTTGCTGTTTCTATCCGGTTTTTTTTTTTCATTATTACCATCACCTTTTGATATTATCTGCCTATTTGGTTTTCATTTATCATGATATCTGTCAGATTTGTTAACCATCTCTGTTGAAGGCCAGTGGCTGCCAGGCATACCCAAGTCATGTGTGTACTTTTATGATGTCCTCAGTACTGCTCTACCTATTTTCTTTTTGGGTTATTTTCTTCAGCCAACGACATTATTATTATTATTATTATCATATTATTATTATATTATTATTATTATTATTATTATTATATTATTATTATTATTATTATCGTTTGAGGTTAGCCATTCATTCTTCCTCTTTATCTATGTTTTCTCTTGCTGTCGCTATTGTACTTTGGTATATGGCTTTGAGCTCAAAAATATTATCAATATCGTCAGCAATAACAGAGATGTTTCTCGCATATACTCTAGTAAGCCAATAGTGCAACCCACAACGGTCGACTAACAAGTCATATAATACATTGGTATATCCAGGTCGATCGTGTCTCGTTGGTTTTCGAAAGCGGAGAGAGAGAGAGAGAGAGAGAGAGAGAGAGAGAGAGAGACCAATTCACGTACTACTGAAATCATTGAAGATATCCTTTACATTCCATATTTTCTTTTCGATTATCTTGCCATCCGGTAACAGCCCCAACAATATACCTTCTCCCCTTCACCACCACCCCTGCCCTCTCCTCCCCTCCCCTCCCAGGTGGGTATCAGTTATCCCAGGTGACGGTGCAAGAGTGAAACCCAATCAGCGCTGAGAAAAAAAGAAAAACTTGATGATTAAATGTTGCGGCTTCAAACTCGAAGGCCATGAACAGTAGGGCAGCTGTTAAACACGCGCATATAGACACCCCCACCCTCTCTCTCTCTCTCTCTCTCTCTCTCTCTCTCATGTGATCAGTGGCGGCTCGTCAGTAGGCTCTGTGGAACTGCACAAAATTATGAATATATAGGCTACATGGATATGAGAAATTAAGTATAGGTTATCAATAATCCTTAAAAAATTATTACCATTCCCTTGTTTTTGTAAATAAAAAAAAAATGCATTGCAACAAAATGTGGAACTGCGGTGCTCAGCAGTTCTCAATTTGCTAGCATGGTGATAATGTGGTAGCCAGCTCGCGCGTAAAGGTAAAGGGAGCACTGTCTTCTAGCGCAGTGTGAGTCCAGCTGTTGGAGGGAGGTGTGTTTTGAAACTTCCTCAAAGTTTATTCAGTATGTACTATTAGTGATAGTGATAAAATTAGTGACGATACTGATGATATGTAATGCAGAATAATCGACTCAGTGGCGAGTTGCAGTAAATGGGAAAAAATGATAAGCACATTAATGTCAATGAGTAAAATTCAAAATAGTAGCTTTCGGTAGCGGTTCTGCTGCCTTCCTCAGCGAGAGAGAGAGAGAGAGAGAGAGAGAGAGAGAGAGAGAGAGAGAGAGAGAGAGAGAGAGAGAGAGAGAGAGTGTATGCAGTTAATATCAAGGAATTTTTTTTTAAATTATGTAATAAACATCACCCTTTGCATGATAGCCACGAGCCGCCACTGCTCGTGATGATTTCAAAGCCAAGGACTAGCCTAGGAAAGTCCCATAGGCCCATGAACTAAATCTCTCTCTCTCTCTCTCTCTCTCTCTCTCTCTCTCTCTCTCTAAACAGATATGGAGTAAAAAGATGTACTAATAGATATGCACTCTACATCATTAAACAACAACAACAATAATAATGATAATGATAAAAGTAATAATAATAATCATCATTATTATTATTACCGTTATTATTTTAAAAATACTCATAGTAACAAGAGTCTTGAAATGGAGAAGCAAATCCAAGGTCATGAATGTGTGCATATATGTGACGGTACTTACTTTCATCGCACAGATCTAAGGTAACGTGTGCCGACACTGGAGGCTATACTTTGGAGAATTAGCAAAAAGGGTTCTAATTCTGATGAGAAATTAAATTGATATACATTTACGTTTTATTCTTCGTTAGGGGTTCTTACAAATGTTTTTCCACCTTCTGAGTTACTGGGCTCTTGGACTGATAAAACTTAATTGGCACTTGTTGCAATTACGAGTCTATAGGCACGAGGGAATTTTACTGAGTATTGATTGTCACTTTCACTGTCTTTGATTGCTTCGCACACCACACTTTTGCACTTGTTCTTCTTCTGGGGATTCTTCTGTCTTTCTCCCTCTTCTCTGCCTGTTGCTGCGCCACTGGTTCTCCTCGTTCCCCTCTTTGTCGTTATCTTCTCTCGACTTCTCTGTTCCCCTTTTTTCTCTGCTCTCCCTTTTTCTCTCTCTGTCTGGCCTTTTTGTTAGGATGGAATCTCCTTAGCACCGTCTTTGGATTTTTCGGATACTGACTGGGTGTGGCATTTTCTGAAAGACTTTTTGTGTCTTAGTGGCTACAGACATTATACAAGACCGCCTTCCTGTCATGTCTTTTACAATGATTCGTAGGCTTTGAATTTGTATACGCCTCCTTCTTCATGTCCTGGCTTCTTGGGGCGTATCCCTTTAGTAACCTCATAGGTCATTCGTTGATACTCCTTTGGGCTGTCTATGACCAACACTCATGGCTTTTTGATTCGTCGAAGTCCTTAGGTCTATCTCGAGAGGGTGGAGCACTTAAGAGTTCGGCACTCCCCTCCTTTGAACAACGGGTCATAGAATTCCCTTTTAACGTATGCCAGATGGCTCTCTCTGACCTGTTCACGAAGGGAACGCCGATTAGTCATAGGCGCTAATGAGAGTAGTTTCCAATTTCTCGAAGATGCCTGGTGGATATCGCTCATCGCCCATAATCTCTTGTTGGTCACTAATCGCTGGTACGGACAGAGGCTTTTTGGGGGAGATGAAAACCAGATGTCTGATGGCTAAAAGCCTAATGTTTTGAGTAACAAAATCCCTTCGGTAAGAAAAGTCATTATCTTATTCCCTTTTCCTTGTGAAAATCTTTTTCTTCTCTTATTATCCGTTTCGTGCCTTTTTCTTAAGTATTAATAGTTATTGTCTTTTGGAATAAACGACACTGTGCCACAACTATTACAGTCTCGGCCGCTACCTCGCTGACTCCGACAGCGGTTATCTAAACTGAAGCAAATAGTTATACCTACAAGAGGACTCCTAACTTATGCTTGGAAATCATATTGAAACTTTAACTCAAAAACATCAAGTGAATGTAAACATGAGCAAATCCTTGATTAAGTAACGTTAAGGGCAACAATCAAAATTGAATGTAAACATGGGTAAATTCTTGAGTAAGTAACGTTCAGAGAAACCTAAAAAAAAACTGAATATGAATATGAACAAGTACTTGATTAAGTAATATTAAAAGAATCATCAACTGAATTCGAATATGAGTAAATCACATTAAGAAACATGAAGCTGAATGCAAACAAAAATAAATCACCAAAAAACAAGAAAACTGAAAGTTAAACATACATAAGCCCTTAAGTCATAAGTTATATAAATGCATGGTAGAAGCAAAAAAATAATGGTAACTATCCAAGTTCACAGTACATGATTGGTTCAGTCCTCAGTCCTATTCTATCTAGGTGGATATCGTCTTTCTTTATGGAAAAATAAATTTCGTTCTTGTAACGACACTTGATGGCTTCTTGTTTGCTGCGACCTGTTGTTTGGAGACAAGTCCTGGGAGAAAAATATCCTTGTGTATTTGTATGCAATAACAAGTGTGTCCTTGACTTCCTACTGAGATGTGTATTGTGTTTATGCAAAATTTCATTGGCCATTCTTACTGTAAATCTGAGTAAACCTTGTAACTTTACTGCTTGATACTAAAACAAAATTGGCAACTCGGTTAAAGGAACCGGTTAGTGGTTAATACTTGTAGGTTTCTTCTACTGTGACAACAATTAGTAAGCTTTCACCAATCAATATCTTGTTAGTAAGTTTTCAACAACTACTATCGTGTTAATGAGTCTTCATCAATTGACTTCTTGTTAGTGAGTCTTCATCAATTAATATCTTATTAGTAAGTTTTTCATCAATCAACAACTAATGGATTTGAACAAAGTAAGTGTATTAATTACCCCTTCAAAATCTTAATATTTTCTGAAACGAATTCTCTTATCTTAAAATCTCTTAATATCTATCTTAACCCGTATTATTTATTCTTTTACTTCTAAGAATGTTCTTATGGAACAATTAAACTTAATATACGTCTTAAATTCTTATACTGCGCATTGAATCGTTTCTTACATACCCAAATAATTCCCTTCAAGTCAAAATAAATTTGAAGTTAAGTGCACTTAACCCAAAATTTTGCTACAAACCGACTAATTAAAGTAAGAATTGCAACAATAAAAGATTATTCCTAAGTCGACCGATGGAGGTAAACTTAGCAATAAAGAAATCAAATAAATACATGGGAAATAATGGGATGAATTAATGGGTTTTGTTCTTCTGTTTCATTGAAAAGTGACTCTTCTATTTCTTAGGTTATATCTAGTTCCTTCTTCTGGAATTTCTTCTGACGTCTCTGTCATTTCGGATTCTTCGACTTCTTTGGTTCTCTTGACCTTGTCCTTGTTTATCCAGAATTCTTCTTCTTCTAATGATTCAGCATATGTGGAAGGCATTTGGTTATCATTTTCTTCACCTTTATCTTAGTTTCTTGTACGTCTACGACCTTTGTATGGTCCTGTGAATTTTGTGGCTAACTTATAATTAATACCACTTCTTACTTCCTTCTTAATATAGACTTCATCTCCTTTCTTGTAGTCTACAGGCCTTAATCCTTCTTGATGCTTCTCTATCATATTCTGCTGGGCTTCTTCTAGATTCTTGTGCAATTGCTTGTGGATTACTTTAAAGTTTCCGATTCTTATCTTCATGATATCTTCAGAGTAATTAGGCTGTATTGGCTGATTCAGCCATGCATAAGGTAATCTGGGTTCATATCCCATCAAAGCTTTTATGGAGGTTGCTCGAGTACTTGTATGATGCCTTGATTTAATGATAAATTGGACTAAAGGTAAATTGACGTCCCAGTCAGGATCCTGTCCTACTGTGTGACGTAATACGTCTAAAACCTTCCTGTTTATCCTTCTACCAAGCCATTACTAGCTGGGTGATACGGTTGTATCGCTACCTTTTCTACCTTAAAGGCGTTACAAATTTCTTGGACTAATGAGTTGTTGAAACTCTGGTCCCCATTATCAGAAATAATGAGCTGTGGGGGCAGAATATCTGCAAAATATCTTATCGAAGAGTGCGGTTGCACAATCCTTGGCACTTTTACTAGTTAGTGGTACCAACTCTGTATATCTCGTGAGCGCGTCGATACATACTAGTATATTCTCTATTCCCATTACTCGTGGTATGAAGATTAGTGATAAGATCAATAGATAACTCTTTCGAAAGGAGTCTGTGGATAGGATATTTCCCTAGTGGTACTTCCTTGTCTGTTCTTCCCTGTAGCTGTTGCATGTGTTGCAGCTCTTCACATAATTACTAACATCTTTGTGAATTCCCTTCCAATGAAAAAGTTCTTGGATTAATCTAATTGTCTCATCCCTTCCTGGGTGAGCTCTCATGTCATCATCGTGCATTAGCTCAATGACCTGTTTCTTAGACTCATAGGTACTAACCTTTTGTGCAGTACACCTAGAAATTGACCAAATGGGTCATATTCGTGACACCATCAAATTATACGCCATCTATGTCCGTTAGTGCATCTGTGGGACATCCAACCTTCCTACCCCTAGTTCGGTTAATTCTTGTTGGCTAAATTTTCTTTTTCGTTTCTAACGTATTTGAACAGTTCCCTTATATTCATCTCTTTCTTGTTACCCTTATGAAATTTTGCGGGAAAGCTCCTCTGTATAATGCATGGTGAGTACATTAACATCTTTGCACATTGTTTCATTCTTTTCTTCTTCTTGACTTATCATATTTATACTATCACCTTCTGACACATATCTTGATAATGCATCTGCTACCTTATTCGTCTTCCCAGGGACATATTTCACCTCTATATCATAATCTTGGGCTGTCATGAACCAACGGGCTCTTCGTCCAGAAAAATTAGGGTTCTTAGCATTTCTACTGCAGCTGATGATCCGTGAACAGAGGTTATCTTGTAACCAAAAATGATATATCTGAAATGCTTTAAAGCGTCTGATTATAGCTAGAGACTCGAGGTCTGTTACTGAGTAGTTCATTCTGAGGGCTTCAATTTCCTACTGTATAAGCTATAGCATTATACTTATTATCTTGCTTTTGCATTAAACATGCTCCTATACCAATGCGGCTTGCATCCGTGGCTAAAAAGAATTCTTTGCCAAAGTCTGGGAAGCTAAGTACTGGGGGATGTGTTAATCTTTCTTTCAATTCATCAAATGCTTCTTGCTGCTCGTTTGTCCATGTAAATGATACGTGTTCCTTTAAAAGTTCAGTTAGTGGAGCTGATATGGACTGCAAAGTTCCCTATAAACTTGCGGTAAAAACCTGCTAAACCTAAGAATGACTTTACGTCCTTCTTGCACTGAGGTGTAGGATTCCTTGATTGACTTAATCTTTAAGTCGTTTACTTCTACGCCCGTTTCACTTAGTGTATGCCCAAGGTAGTCTATTTTCCTTTTAAGGAAGTTACACTTCTTTAGTTTAAGCTTCAGGTTGGCTTTTCTTAATCTCTTTAGGACTTCTCTGACTAAGTCTATGTGTTCCTCTATAGTGTCTGTTGCTATTACCAAATCATCTATGTAACATGTACGTCCTTGCTAGTTAAATCGCCCAAAATTTTATCCATTAATCTTACAAAAGTTACCGGGCTTGACTTTAGACCAAAGGGCATTCTTACATACTGGTATCTGCCGTTTACTAGTGGAAAAAGCAGTCAAAGGTTTACTTTCTTCGTCTAGAGGGATTTGCAAGAATCCCGGCAATAAATCTATTGTGGTGAAGTATCTCTTGGACCCTATAGTGGCGATAAGTATCTCGCATTGACGGCATTGGATAAGGATCAATTTTCAGTAATTTGGTTCAATTTTCTGAAATCCACAACTATTCTGTAAGTTTTTGTCCCTTTTAGGAACTAGCAAAAGTGGAAAAGACCATGGGGATTTAGATGGTTCTATATTCCTTGCCTATTCATTCTTTGTACTTCTCTTTCAATGATCTCCTTCTGGGAATGTGCTACTCTGTAAGCTGGTATGTAATTAAATTGGCTTGGTGTTTGATGGAATGTCTATCTTGTGCGTTATTTCGCGTGTATTTCCCAAGGTGTCGCCGTCTAGAGCGACTATATCATTATATTCGCACAATAAGTCTATGAATTCTTCTCTAACATGGTTTTCCTTAATGTCCTTTAAATGAAATCCTATCTTAGCTCTTCTCAGTTTTATGTCTGAGCATAATTTTCATTTCCTTTACTGATCGCTTGCTTAGCCGTTTTTTTTTTTTTCCCTTTCTACAACTCGGATAGGTTTATGGAGTTATACTTCTGCTAACGCCTATCGTCTGTACCTGGTGTTAACTTAACCTTTCCTCCTCTGTTATTCGTAATCTGTAACGCTATTTTGCTCTGTCTGACTTCATGTAAACTAGAAGAATAATGTATTCCATTTACTTGCGACTTTTCAGTAAGCGTGAGAATTTCCTTCCCTTCAAAAATTGGATTTACTGTACATTCTACCCACGTACTTTCTCCTGGTTTAAGTCTTAATTCCCTTTCTAACTTTAAATAAGTGCATTGATTTGATTCTAAGAGGTTAATGATCTGTTGTGAACTCGTGATGCATTCTGGATATCTTCCCTCTGTCTTATCCTTCTTTAGAATACCTTTCAGTGTGGGATTCTCTTGAGTCTGGGTTCTTTTAATTGGCTTGCATATTGGTATTCTAGAAATCTCACGACCGTTGTTAATCACTAGTTGTTCTCTAGGGGCATCATGCTTATCCCTTGTCTAGCCATAGTTGGATAACCTATCAGCAAATGAGCAAAAGCTAATTGTATATCTCTGGCTACCAGAACATTTTCTCTTAGAGCAATTCTGGCTAGCCTAAATGGAAAATCTAACTGTCCAATTACGTGGATATCATTACCCTGGACGTCTGTGATTCTACAATCTTCCGCTGGGTTCAAACTTAAGTGAGAAAAATACAATCGATACACCTTTTCTGACATTATATTCTTAGGACTACCTGTATCAAAGAATGTAATAATAGGTTTCTCTAGACCGACATGTGTGGGAAATAATGGTCTATAATTATATTCATTCCCTACATCAACTTTGCTAACCTGTGTAAAGCTGGGCTTAGCCTTGACATTCGGACGTTCTCTCTGTTATAGAGGAAGATCCATTGTACCAGTAAGCAGAAAATTTCCCATTGCGTCGTCTGACATTGGCTGAACTGGTTGATAACCTATGCTTGCTGTTTGATTAGCATATCTATTCGGGGCCGAATCTCTATTTCCCCTAGCTGGGGGAGATTGACTATTGTTTCTACTTCTGCCTCTCGGCTGAGATCTACCTCTAGGAGCTGAAACAAATTTATTTCTGCATTCTCGGGCACTATGTCCTGTTCTCTTATGGAAAGGACAGAAGGCTATCCCTCGGCAGTCACTGGCATAATGTCCTCCTCTTCTGACAGTTATAACACGTGACTGTCGAAAAAATCCTCCTTGAGAAGATTTACCTGGCATCTTATCTGATTTCTAGATGGTGTCCTAGATCTATTTGGACCTCTTTCCTTTTGTCCTATAGCGACTAAAGGTCTGTATATAGGATTCCCTTCAGGTCTTCTACCTAAGATTTTTGTTTCCTCCTCTTCAATCTCTGCTACATCATCGGATGTCTCCCACTTACGGGTCATCCTTGCAATAACTTCCGTTGGCAGGCTTCCAATCATTATTGCTAGTCTAAATATTTTTTTGACATGACCCATTAGCATTTTTTGCTTGCCTCCTTCTACCTCTATCCAACCTGTGGATTCCATGAAGTTTACCCATTCATTCATATTGTTATACCAACTGAGAGCTAAACTCTTGATAACGTCTTTCGTCTAACTTAAATTGACGCACTATCCTTGCCAAGCTAGTAACTGGATCTCTTTCACCAACTGTGGAATAAACCTTCCTAAAATACCGTTTCAATTCTTCCCAATTCTTGAGATCTCGGTAAGTCTCGGAGTGAACGTACCGTTCTAAGTCTCCTCCGGCTTCCAAATCAAGATAACTCTTGGCTTCAATAAGCTTTTCTCTATCTGTCCCCGTTATGCTATCTAGGCGTGTCTCCACTTGCTCTATCCAGTTCTCTAAGTTACAAGCTAACTGGACCATACCTTCCTTCCGCAAAATTTAGCTATGTGATTAATCACATGTCCCTTATGTGTTCCCATTACTGCTGCGTTCGAATTCGCGGACTGTGTACCTTCCGGCATGGTTAATTTCCTTGTTTGACTTCTCGTGAGCACAGGCGTTCTTACGTTCTGATAAGGAGTCGGTCTCCCTTGACCATCGACTCGTTAATGGAAATTTTCTTAAGTACTGAGTATCATTAAAAGTATCAAAGTTATGACAGTAATATCCCAAAAAGGAAATGATAATAACAATAAATTATTTTTACTAAAGTATTCGATCACCATAAAAAATAAAAGAATTTTCCCCAGAAATATTCTCAGTCTTACGTTACCGGTAAGCGATTCTTAAACAACAACAAAACCCTCTTAACAGTACTGGTAAAACGATACTGAAACTGACGTAAAGTGTACGCTAACGAGAGACCTCCCGTGAATTACCCTTGTTATCCTAAACAAACAAATAAAAACAAGTAAACATTCACTCGACGTAACAAGTAAAAAGCAAATACTAAAACAAAAAAAAAATCAAAGTATAAGAAATCACAAAAAACAACCAAAATCACAAAAAAAATAACAAAAAAATGACACAATCAAATTTCAAATTAAAATTCAAAGTTATTGGTTAGTAAATACAAATGTTCGGGAAAAGGTCTTAGTAGCTGATTAGTTATAATTAGTAAAATGGAGAAATATCGTAAGGTTTCGTTGCAAAAAAAAAAGTTCAGTGAAAATCTTTTAATCTTGAAATACAGAAATTGTCTAACTGAAATGTTAATCGCGTTAATTTACTTTTATAGAGTTTAATGTTATGTAAGTGTGGGGATTTTTATTTGGACTTAACTTCTTTCGTCGTCTTCGACATCCGGGGTTACGTCTGACAGCTTGCGTTCGCCTACCAGCGCGTTGAATGATGCGTTGTTACGTCTGCGGGAAGGGGACTTCTTCTCTCTCTCTCTTGATTGCGTTGATGTTGCGTTTTCGGGATCGTTTTCTTTCCTCTTGATATTTTTCTTCATGCTTTCGACATCTTGTTCTTCTAGTGGAACGACTGTTCTTGTTCTTCGGAGTGGAGTTTTTACTTTCGCAAATGTGGTGGCTTTTTTTTTGGGTGAGCGCTTTTATTGTTCAACTCGGTAACTGTCCTTGTATTTGGGGAAGCACTGGTAACTGTCTTTGGGGAGAACTTTCTTTTTCGAGTGGCGTGAATGGATTGAAATCTCTTATGTCGACACTAAACTTTTGATTCCGTTTCGCGGCCGCTGTCTTTAACTGTCATTCGTGTCACGTCGTATCACGTTGATGATCACCATTTCTTTGCTGTCTCTTTTGTCTCTTCCTATCCTTACCGCTCGACATCAATTAATCTTGTCACTATATCAATCTTTATTTCATCGTATCCCACCGCTGCCACCAATTTATTCTGTGACGGTACTTACTTTCATCGCACAGATCTAAGGTAACGTGTGCCGACACTGGAGGCTATACTTTGGAGAATTAGCAAAAAGGGTTCTAATTTTGGATGAGAAATTAAATTGATATACATTTACGTTTTATTCTTCGTTAGGGGTTCTTACAAATGTTTTTCCACCTTCTGAGTTACTGGGCTCTTGGACTGATAAAACTTAATTGGCACTTGTTGCAATTACGAGTCTATAGGCACGAGGGAATTTTACTGAGTATTGATTGTCACTTTCACTGTCTTTGATTGCTTCGCACACCACACTTTTGCACTTGTTCTTCTTTCTGGGATTCTTCTGTCTTTTCTCCCTCTTCTCTGCCTGTTGCTGCGCCACTGGTTCTCCTCGTTCCCCTCTTTGTCGTTATCTTCTCTCGACTTCTCTGTTCCCCTTTTTTCTCTGCTCTCCCTTTTTCTCTCTCTGTCTGGCCTTTTTGTTAGGATGGAATCTCCTTAGCACCGTCTTTGGATTTTTCGGATACTGACTGGGTGTGGCATTTTCTGAAAGACTTTTTGTGTCTTAGTGGCTACAGACATTATACAAGACCGCCTTCCTGTCATGTCTTTTACAATGATTCGTAGGCTTTGAATTTGTATACGCCTCCTTCTTCATGTCCTGGCTTCTTGGTTGGGGCTATCCCTTTAGTAACCTCATAGGTCATTCGTTGATACTCCTTTTGGGCTGTCTTATGACCAACATTCATGGCTTTTGATTCGTCGAAGTCCTTAGGTCTATCTCGAGGGGGGTGGAGCACTTAAGAGTTCGGCACTCCCCTCCTTTGAACAACGGGTCATAGAATTCCCTTTTAACTTAACGTGCCAGTGGCTCTCTCTGACCTGTTCACGAAGGGAAACGCCGATTAGTCATAGGCGCTAATGAGAGTAGTTTCCAATTTCTCGAAGATGCCTGGTGGATATCGCTCATCGCCCATAATCTCTTGTTGGTCACTAATCGCTGGTACGGACAGAGGCTTTTTGGGGGAGATGAAAACCAGATGTCTGATGGCTAAAAGCCTAATGTTTTGAGTAACAAAATCCCTTCGGTAAGAAAAGTCATTATCTTATTCCCTTTTCCTTGTGAAAATCTTTTTCTTCTCTTATTATCCGTTTCGTGCCTTTTTCTTAAGTATTAATAAGTTATTGTCTTTTGGAATAACGACACTGTGCCACACTATTACATATATTAAAGATAAATCTGTACAGAAAGCTTTCGGGAAACTATTCGATTCCTCTTTACAAGTCAAAATTGGGCTGAAGTTTCTTCGAGGCAATCGAGTTTTCTGTACATCATATAATGCTGTATGAAATTCTCAGCCACGCCCCATGAAACTCTCAGCCATTGCCCGGTGGTGGCCTGAGTTATTTGCGCTTAAATGGTGCTAGACGCCTGATCATGGCTAAATTTAGTCTTAAATAAAATAAAAAACTACTGAGGCTAGAGGGCTGTAATTTGGCATGGTTGATGATCGGAGGGTAGATAATCAATATACCAATTTGCAGCCCTCTAGCCTCGGTAGTTTTTATGATCTGAGGGCGGACAGAAAAAGTGCGGACGGACACACAAATAGCCTTCTCAATAGTTTTCTTTTTACAGAAAACCAAATAGGTTAAATGAGCCATGAAACACCAGAGCAAGAGAACTCCTAAGTTGTCTAGAAGTTGCAAGTAAGCGCTAGCCATGTGACGTGGAGAGCAGCGATAGCAGGAAGTCAAGCAACTGAGTGCTAGATCGATTTTTTCTATCCCATACAACATAAAGCACATCGAATAGAATCCAAGCTGTGAAGACAGCGAAATTAGACTCTTTAGATAAGGATACATGCAAAGAATCAGTCCAAAAGACCAAAACGAAAGCTGCTCAAGAAAATATATATCTCTAACTAAAACTAATCTTGAATACTACCAGATATCAAGGCAAACTTTCCAAATTTTCGATTCATAACTTTCGTCGCAATTTACAAAATACCAGCTAAAACTCTCAAACATGTTGATGTGAAACTCAAGAACAAATGGTTACCTTCCTTGACGATAGATGAAGTGATTTACGACATTTCTGGAGATAAGTATTTTGCCACGTGTTCGCACACGTGAAATGAAATATTTTACCTATTCAATATAAAAAATACCCCAACTCCAACAGCCTCTCTCTCTCTCTCTCTCTTTGTGTGTGGGTTTTTTCCAAGGAAGAAAGCCCTAATCTACTTTCTAATGCAAATATTCACATCAAAGGGAAACCTCAAACGGGAACCTTTCCTGTTTTTATATCTTTTATTCTGATAACATCTCAGTGCGCTCAGAAAAGCGAAATGAAATAATCAAAAGTTTAACTTACGTTTTAATGAACGAAAAGTGAGCGTTAAATGAAAATTAATCAAAGCCAGAGATTTATCTCTTTCAGATAGAGCAGTTCCTAGTGGTAGGTTTCTGTTTGCTAACATTAGCATTTATAACTTGGACCATCGACGGACGGTCTCTTGTTTGTGAACTTTTCAAAGGTTGTATTTCAACAGAGATCTTTCATATTCACAACTGATTCGTGGTCCCCTTTTCCTGCCGAGAGAAAGTAGATTCGTTGAAGAACAGCAACAATATGCAGTAAAAGTGGCTCATTGTAGAACTACTAGATTCGTTGAAGAGCAGCAACAATAACTGACCTCATCTTTCTGTATTTCCCATTACCTTCTGTTACTTCATTCGAATGAACACGTTATTCTCCGAGAATTTAAAGTCAATGGCTTCTATGGGCTTGTTCCATTTGAATAGGGTTCATCTTCTGAATAATAATAATAATAATAATAATAATAATAATAATAATAATAATAATAATAATAATAATAATAATAATAATAATAATAATAATAATTTTAGTCGACATTAGTTGATGACTTAATTCCATGTCCAAATTTATTACGATTTCTGAAATGGAAGTATAAAGTCAAAGATGTTTACTTCTCGACGTAAATATATCATCATAGTGGTAGTGTACGTATACCGATAAAAATCATAGTGGTAGTGTACGTATAGCGATAAAAATAACGGCAATGTAAGAGAGAGTCGAAAGGTAAATACCATCCCTAGGGACGGTACGTGCCGTTACAAAAAGCTCGGGCCAAGATACCTTCATTCTGCGCAGAGAAAAACTAAATGGATAAACTTAGTGTTTTACTGATCGCTATCCGATTTCCTAGGACGTCGCTTACCTGGATCTCGCCAGGAAAGCAGAGCGAAAAGAACAAGAAGAGACCAAGGCCATAAAATGTCACAATCTTATTTCTATAATAAATGAGCATCAAATATCACATGGCCTGTCGTCATTAATTTCAATCAGCCACAGAGTAGCTTTGTATCATATTTCCCCCGTCGAATGAGATACGAGGAATAATCAAGAATAGATGTCACGCAACTAGTGCGGCACTCCTTTTTGTTCAGCTGCCGAGATGAATCCGTTTAATTAAATTTCGTCCGCAGAACAGGTCTGGCCGACGTATTATTAAGACTTTTTTTGTTTTATTGGTGATTGATAACCCTTAACACTGTGTTCTATCCAGCTATTAAGAAACGTCCTGATTGTTTTCTAGTTACCTGAATCACAACTACTGAAATAGAGAACAGCTCCCAAAGCAATATTCTACAATATAACTTTTACCACTAAAAAAAAATAAATAAATAAGTACAGTATAGAGAAAGAAAATATCCAGATGTATTAACGAAACGAGGTTGATGGCGCGCGTTACGCTGCTCTGGAGCACGACGCTGCCCTTCAACAAAATGTTCATTAAAATATTGTGCATGAGAAATCCTATCTATATTCAAGAAATAACAAAACTGCCCATATACAGAAGAAACATATCCAGACAAAATCTTCATAGATACAAACATTTTGTGACCTTTTCTTTCATTATGTATTCTCATTTGCCTTTTTTTTTTTTTTTTTTTTTTTTTTTTTTTTTTTTTTTTTTTGGTAGGGGGGGGGGGAGACAAATTTGCTCAACTGCGAAATTCCCCTGCCAGAGAGGAAGGGAAAGGAGGTTGTATACTGTCGTCTGTAAGAGGCCAAACTAGGATTTTCTCTTTCATTTTTCTTCTCTCTCTCTCAACCAGAAAGGTTTAAGTGTTCAACTACCGATCCGGTAGTCCCGAGTGCGATTCCCCACTCTATTAACGTGGAATCAGAGGAATTTGTTTCTGGTGATTAGAAACTAATTTCTTGATATAATGTGGTTCGGATCCCACAATAAGCTGTAGGTCCCGTTGCTAGGTAACCAATTGGTTCCTAACCACGTAAAAGTATCTAATCCTTCGGGCCAGCCCTAGGAGAGCTGTTAGTCAGCTCAGTGGTCTGGTTAAACAATGATGTACTCTCCGCCAAAAAGTAGGTGATCTTGAACAGCACCATTGTATGTTATCCATTTACAGTATATAAAATCCCTAACTTCCTGTTCTGAGTTCCTCCCGAGTTCTAGTCCTCTCTCATCTCTCAGTCCATGCTCTATCCTCATTACTTGTTTTTCTTTGATTAGCTGACTACGAGAAGGCACTTGATAACGTCAACAGACCAATATAATGGAACAAAGTCTTGCGTCATTGTGGAAGTACCGGTAAATAGGTAAAGCGGAATTTTCCTGAGTGGCAGTAATTACCCTTCACAGACCTCTTCCATCAGAAATATGGAAATCTCCAAAACTTGTTACTTTGGCTCACTTTGTCAAACGCTGGTCTGTTATAAATTCACTTTTTAAGTGCAGAAGGCAAACATATTCCATTTTCTAGCTCAGTTCTAGAACAAAAAAACTGATAAGAAGAGAACGCGACAACTCTGTTTCTTATCTTCTTGAACTCCTTGGTCTGCGTTCAGTACAAAAAATTGTATCTACAATGCCTACTGGATTTTACGAAATATCTAATAGACCTAGTAATTAATGTCCGTCTTAGTAATACAGGACTAAAGCATACATTAAAACCAGCAAATGTGCTCAACACGATCATGTACCTTCTAGGTGAAAGGCCCCCATGACAAAATACAGCTTCATTCAGCGAGAGGAAACATGGCAAACGATTACACTTTACCAAAACAGGAAATCAGGAAATGATATCATTTCCTTCTAAAACTGTGCAAAGGAGTTTCATGATACAGCGCAAACTCTCAACGACTACACAAACAGCAAGATCACCGCAAGGACCGAGATGAAAATATATTTCACAGCCAGTCCTCTAAAAAGCCATTTACAAAACGATTCGACTAAAAAGCGACAGAAAAGGAAGTAATTGATCTATTGAGGGCATCACTCGCACCACAAACCTATGAGTCACTCTGGTTAGAATATGACACAAAGCTTACGCAAGATCCCATCGAGCAATTTCG
Organism: Macrobrachium nipponense; assembly: GCF_015104395.2. Lineage (NCBI taxonomy): Eukaryota > Metazoa > Arthropoda > Malacostraca > Decapoda > Palaemonidae > Macrobrachium > Macrobrachium nipponense. The sequence goes on along the minus strand of NC_087203.1, from coordinate 67,085,384 downwards.
AGGATAAAGAGGAAAAAATGGAGGGGGGTCAGGAGAAGCTAAAAGTGTGGTTCACCTGCGATATCGGATTCTGGCAGAGGAAGAAATGGCGACGGAAAGAGAAGGGAGGGCCCAGGGAGATGAATGGGGGTGGGGGGAGGGTTGATGGACGGATGCTATGGGTTGAATGGTCAGAGAAGAATGACGGATAAAAGCATCCAAGGGCTTCTCTGCCTCCCGTAGGGCTTCCTTTACCCGCAGGTTAACCACGAAGGGCCCTACGGCGGCCGACAGACTCATGGCTTCGGGTCGCCGTAATCCCATACATGGAGATGAGGCCGAATTACCAGTGGTAAACAGGTCATTAAATAAGACGGATTAATTTTCCAGACGGTTCTGTTGCAGTAACGGACACATATGGGTTACATCCCTGGGCATCATCCATCAAGTCAGTCCGGAAGGTTAACAACGTTGGGGATGGTCAGTAACTGGCTTGGTGACCACCAAGAAATGCCAAACGCCGTCGGTACATAAACCCGCCCCCCTGAACATCTGTGGGACAGGGCATGGAGCCCAATTACCTGTCTTGCAGTTGTTAAAGCAACCTCACTCCAACAAACCTTTAAACAGAAAAAGGGCACGCGGTGGAGCGTGTGTGTGTGTGTGTGTGACGAAAAAGAAGAAATGAGTCATCCATCAACCATTGTAGCAAACTGCTAAAATGATGAAACAATCAAATGTACACAAACCATCAGGTAAACTGATGTTCGCAGCATAACCCAAAGTCAGTATTCAGAAAAACTTAGAAAGATAAAACCCACTGAAAAAAGCACAATTATGCAGTCATTTGGTAAAGAAAATGCCAACGAAAGTCTTAAATAAGATCATCCTAAAAAGGGTTTAGAAAACGACCAATCTAAGTAAAATCATTATTATTATTATTATTATTATTATTATACCTGAACGAAAAATAGGACCACACACACACACACACACACACACACACACACACCACACACATATATATATATATATATATATATATTATATATATATATATAGAGAGAGAGAGAGAGAGAGAGAGAGAGAGAGAGAGAGAGAGAGAGAGAGAGAGAGAGAGAGAGAGAGCATCTGAGTTGTCTATTAATATAAATCACAGAAAGAGCACTGTACAAAATGTTTGCCAAAACAAGGAATCTTATCACTTCTACAGCTTCAGTGACCTTTACGCTTCTCCCTTTAGAATTGTGGTGTCACAAGTGCTTTTTTTTTTAATGTATGGACATATTTTTTGCTTGCGTACATTTGAGCCCCAGCAGCCATGCCGTAGAAAAAGCCGACAATATAAGAGAGGGCTGACCCCAGGCTGGAAAAGGGCAACTATAAATGTTGATTTCTTCGGCCTTGAACTAAAAAATATCGTTGTTATACACATGAAAAACAATAACCACAGACTCAATTCCATTACACGAATATCAGTACAAAAGAGCAAATTCAATATTTATCGTTGATTTGAGTTGAATATAGAATTTAGGCCAAAGGCCAAGCCCTGGGACCTATGAGGTCATTCAGCGCTGAAATGGAAACTGACAGTAAAAGGTTGGAAAGGTGTAACAGGAGGAAAACCTCAAAGCAGTTGCACTATGAATCAAGTGTTAGGAGAGGGTGGAAAGTAAGATGAAGAAAGAGAAATATGAAAGGAGGTACAGTTAAAGGAATGAAAGTGGTTGCAGCTAGGGGCCGAAGGCACGCTGCAAAGAACCTTACGTAATGCCTACAGTGCACCACATGCGGTCCAATGATGGCACTATCCCCCTACGGGAGATATTTCTCTCTTCTCCTCTCTCCTCTCTCCTCTCTCGCTGTTATATAGTATATCTATATATATAATTATATATAATATTAATTATATATATATATATATATATATAATTAATATATATATATATACAGTTTGTTGCGCGATTCGAATTAATGGCTTTCAAGGAAAGAGGAGGAGGAGGAGGAGGAAATGGCGACGGGGCGAGCGTCAAACGGCCTTCAAGAATAATCAGCATAACTTACGGACGACCGAGCAGAACTAATCTCCGGCATTCTGAATGCATGTTGTGAACACCGGTTAATTCAAACGAGTTCTCTTTAATTCAAATGGATTCTGCCGTCAAGCGAATTCTCTAGCTTGCTGGCTACACCTTTTGGAAGCGCCTCTGACAAAAGATGCCCTCGGGTGGAACAATCGTGTCTGATAAATTGCAAAAACATGTCAACAGGCGTCCGTGATGACAATAAAACAATATGTATGCGCAGGGACACTTGATCATGTTCGATTAGGTATATATATATATACACATACCACGTACGCGCGTAAATAAACTCACACAAACACACAAAACATTACATATAATATATATATATATATATATATATATATATATATATTATATATATATATATATATATATATATAGCGAGAGAGAAAGAGGAGGAAGAATTTATTATTACTATTAATTTAAGCACAAAAGACGCACATGACAATTATTAAGCATACCTTAAATGAAAACCATAAGTATTACATTCAGTTTGAAAATGAAGCAGGAAATAGATGCAGTTTACGAAAGCAATTACTACAAGTATCTCTTTTATGCAAAGGCCAACGGGAGTGGATATATTAATTTTCTAACGCGTTCACGAGACCAATCTCAAGTCATGAAAGCTGCACTAGGAAGAAAATTCCACAGCAGTTCTTGAAAATGAACTCAGAACAGAATCTGGTTTTTGATTGTTTGTCCGGTGTTTTTACATTGCAAGGAACCAGTGGTTATTCAGCAACGGGACCAACGGTTTTACGTGACTTCCGAACCACGTCGAGAGTGAACTTCTGTCACCAGAAGGATACATCTCTAACCCCTCAGTGGCATGCCCGAGAATCGAACTCCGGCCACCGAGGTGGCAGGCCAACGCCATACCGATCACGCCACTCAGGCGCTGAAAAGAAACTGGTGAGTATCGGGATTGAAAACAAGAAGCGTCCTGGACCCGTTCATCGCAAAACGCTTTCCACGACGCCCACACAACCTTATCGCTTTACAACCGACTCCTTCCTTAGACGGTCCGAAAAAAAGAGCACATAACGATCACATAAAATGCAGGATTAATAGAGTACAGGGTTAGACCGTTCCATCGTTACTGCGCATATTTGTGATGTCATTGGTATGTGGCCATAAAAGAAAACAAAGAAAACAAATAATTTAAGGGTCACTATGGGAATTGTTTGCCCACACCCATTCTCTATCTCTTTCACGACCTTGTGTGAGAGAGGTCACCGTTAAACGCCAGGGACTGGAAGATAGTTTCCTTCTTCCTCACTCTGGTGGGGTCAAATACTGACTGATGACTTTTTTTCTTTTTTTTTCTACCTGAACCTCAGTCAGATCAGCCACTTGACGTCATGCGCGAGATTGTACTATTTTGGTCAGAAGCGGTCTAACCCTTACTCTATTAATCCTGATAAAATGCACTCACTTTCAAGTCCCGAATCGCGGTGTTACTCTCCCGGCCTAGATTTTGCCGGAATATAATCAGGTAACAGCGGGAGTGTGTGTGTGTGTGTGTGTACCGATCGATCTTATCGCCCGCAAACCCCGCTATGGAGAGGTGCGTCCGACGGCGGACAAGATAATTAATTAACTCTTGTCTCATTAAAATCTCCCAAGCTCAAACAGGAGGAAGATAACACGCCCAGATTCGAACGCGATAACACCCGGGGGACCAAAATGTGACGTTCGGCGTTGTGACCCACTTGAACGAGTCAAAACAACAGCAGCAGCAGCAGCAGCAACGCCGTCACCCGTGTTTAGATAGTTAAGAGGAGAACGACGACTTTTTTTTTTTCTCCTCTCTCTCTCTCCCTGCACGAAGAGAAATATAGAGCTACGTAGCGGTAGCAACAGGTACGAGAACCAGTTCTCAAGGGAGGAGATACACCACCCACTACTCTGCACTCGTTCTGTTAAAGCACACCTGTTGTATTACTGGTGCTGTTGTTTTGCTCTGCTCCCAGTGGCGATTGCTCTTCCTGGTTGTGTTATGCTGATACTGGCGCTGCCCGCTATGCTGCTCTGTTCTGCTGCTGGTAACAATAGTGTTGTTGTTCTTCAGCTGCTCCGATTTCCTCTGTTGCAGGCGCTAGAAAATGCTGTTGCTCTCTTCTAGTAGTACTAGAACCTATGCAGCATGGCTTTGCTGATAGTTCTGACGTTGGCGAAGCTTTGATTTGCTGGATGTGCCAATGCTGGTGCTGAAGCTACTGGCCACAAGACCTCATTCTTAACGCTGCTGATGCTAATGATTGAAGCTGAGCTTCCATTCCTCTGTGAAAAACAGCACATGAAACACAATTTGCCAACACGACGGTGATGTTGTAAAATGTCCTGTAGGTTAATTCTCAACCTGTTGAGTTTTATGCAAGTCTCAGCAGAGGTGGCAGTGGCAATTACGTTCAAAATCAGTGGTTTGGATCCACGCAGCGGGAAAATTCCTCAGTGATCTCTAGAGGGTTTTACTTCAGTTTGTTCTCCGATATTTGCAGTGTAACATGATCGTCTTCGCAGCTAGTGAGTTCGTGATGGCCAGCTTCTTGTAAGAATAGGATTGGAATATAAGATATTAGCCACAAACCGAGCGCTGGGACCTATGAGGTCAATCAGAGCTGAAAGGAAAATTGAGGGCAAAGGAGGTCTGTAACAGAAGGAAAACCTCACAATAGTTGCACTACGAAAATTTTTTTAGGAAAGGGTGGAAAGTAACATAGAACAAAGAGAATATGAACGGAAGTACAGTTAAAGGAATGAAAGAGGTTGCAGCTAGGGGCAGAAGGGACGCTGCAAAGAACCTTGAGTAGCAGGCACGTTAAAAATGTTCTTTGGCTACTCCCCTAGAAACACATGACATATTGATAAGCTGGTTGGGATTTAGCGGTGCTCTTCATAACTCACTTATCAATTTTAAAGATGTAAAAAGTCCCCTCAATAAGATTGTCACGGCAGAAACGCCTTCGAAGATAGATACACCGGCCACATAAAGTTGCCACAAGTGAGAACGTATACATAAAATATGACTCAAATTGTGCTAACCGAAAAAAATTATTTAAAGCGGCTACACCCATAATTTAGCTCCTAAAATTTAATATATCGATTCGTTGATTCATCTTTATTCATAAGTTATCTATTTGAAACTGTCTTCATTCTGCTTATTTTTATCACCTATTAGCCTTCCAATCTGTGGAAAATGTTTGCTTTGTAATTAATGCCCTCCAAAGCTTGATCCAGTATAAATAATAATAATAATATACTTTATTAAACGTGAGGAGGACGGACACCCTCCAGAAGCAGTCCACCCTCAGCTTCCCAGCCTAAAGGATGTCTGGCAGCTCCAGACGAAAGCTCGCTATAGGAAAACGAGAGAGAGAGAGAGAGAGAGAGAGAGGAGAGAGACGAAAAAGAAGAGAGAGAGGAGAAGAGAGAGAGAGAGAATGACTTTGATGACTATGATATCATAGTTTATCTGTTTAAGCTGAAATATATACATCGGTCTTGACCCTGTATTTGATAATGACCTCCACAGGCGCTCTACTAGCCTGTTTAAGTAGCACGGGAAAAGCCGCTATTCGAAAAATAAAGAAGAATCTCTACAAGTGTAACACTGCTGAGGTAGCTATTACGTTTAATAAAGTATGCTTGAGAGAGCGTCTGCTTCCTAAGTCCAGTAATAATAATAATAATAATAATAATAATAATAATAATAATAATAATAATAATAATAATTACAACATACGAGGCGGATCAAATCAAAAAGAAAAAATAATCTGGAAAAGAAAGGAGCTCCGCGAGAACCTAAAGAACATGAACAAACCTAAGGAACATGAACAACACAGGAAGACCAAAGTAAATACGATTCCCGTAGCTGTGCTTTACATACGGCATCAGCAAGCTCAAGGTTCCAACTTCAATAAGCTGAAGGCAGTGTCATTAATTCTTTTACGCAAGTCAAAACACATTAAGGCGCTGGCATCACTGATGCTCGTAGTTATAACGCCAGATAACTTACAATCAAATTCACTGTTGCCGTTTTGAGGAATGTCGTCTACTAGTGTGGCTTTCTAGTGACATCTGACAACCCTCCGTGGATATTTTTGCCTTTTTATGTTTTATTATGAAAATAAGGTTACAAAACATATCCTGCTTATTTATACAAATGAAATTTATTGAAATCCTTTATTTTTCTTCGTCAAAACTACTTTTATATTAAGCTAGTGACGTGTAGTTTTTTACGTCACGGAAAATAATTCTACATTGGCAAATACGCATTCTAACCATTACATTTTCCGCATTCTAACCATTAAATCGTAAATAACGTAAAAATAATCAGAAGAACTGCTTATAGTAACACTGCGAAAAGCCAATGTTGTGAAGAAAAATCAGCATCGCTGCTTGAATCAAACAGTACCCAGGGAGAGACCGTCTACAGCGCGCGTTTTCCTGGCGGTTGTCAAGTCTCTGCAGTGATTATGTCGTGTATGAGAACCCACAGTCCACCCGGCCAAGAAGGTAGTGCCACCAGTGCATCTCATGCGGTGCACTGTTGGCATTTCTTTGGTTCTTTGCAGCGTGGTTTTGGCCCCTACTGCAACCCCTTTCGTTCTTTTTACTCTACCGCCTTTCATATTCCCTTTCTTCCATCTTACGTTTCACCCTCTCCTAACAATTGCTTCATAGTGCAACAGCGAGGCTTTCCTCCTACTACCCCTTTCAAACCTTTCACTGTCAATTCCCGTTTCAGCGCTGAATGACCTCATAGGCCCAGTGCTTGGCATCTGGTCTAAATTCTATTTTAAATTCAATTCAATTCCCCCAACACATTACTTTCATCCTTTTTCGTTTCAGCCATTAGGCATCTTCGCCCTTAGCTGTTCAACTTCTTTAACTTTACATCAAAATTTCACCTCTTATTGCAGGCCTATTCGTTCCATTAAGCAGCATGAGTCTAGGAATAGAACTCGGTTGTCTCGTTCAACAGCGCTGAGAAGAAGGAGCAATAACACCTCAGCCTCTCTCTTTAGAGAATCTGGTCGTCTTTCAAAAGCTAAACAAGAGCTGACTTTTGTAAATGAATATAAATCGCAGTTACCTCAGTACGAAAAAGACTAGAGGATGATACCACACGACAAACATAAGAAAAACAATCACTTTTAGTCTCATTACGGTTACATCAAAAGCCCGTCCGAGATGCGTAACATCTTGAAAATAAATATAAATGACCTCTACAATATCCTCAGGAGAATGGAAGAGAGAGAATAAGAACACATCTGAGAGAGAGAGAGAGAGAGAGAGAGGAGAAAAAAAAAAGGGGGGAGAAGAAAAAAAAAGGGGCGAGAGAGAGAGAGAGAGAGAGAGAACCGACCAACAAATTGTTCGGGTTGCCCCAGGTCCCTCAGTGTGAAGCACCTCTAATGTCTACCAGAGAATTGCTTAAGCATCTTCCGGTATATTTTGCATCTTCCAATCTTGGATGGTCTGGGATGCAGCTTAGATATTTGTCGAACTTATTCTTAAACACATCTAAGCTCACTCCTGATATATTCCTCAGATGAGCTGGCAACGCATTGAATAGACGCTGCATTGTCGATGCTGGTGCGTAGTGGGTTAATGTCCTGTGTGCTTTCCGTATTTTTCCTGGTATAGTTTTGGGCACTATTAATCTACCTCTGCTTGCTCTTTCTGATATTTTCAGCTCCATGATGTTTACGGCAATTCCTTCTATCTGTTTCCATGCCTGAATTATCATGTTGCGTTCTCTTTTCCTTTCTAAACTATATAATTTTAAAGAGAGAGGAGAGAGGTTTATCTAAGCAAAAAATACAGGCTTTTAAAAAGAAATTTACAGATACAAACAAAACTCACTGTGTTGTGTGTAAATACTGTCTCCTATCTACAAACTTCGGAGAGAGAGAGAGAGAGAGAGAGAGAGAGAGAGAGAGAGAGAGAGAGAGAGAGAGAGAAGGGGGTTCGTCTAGATAAAAATGGCAAAGCTCTTAGCAATGACTGTCATAAATTAGCTGGGCTACACGCTCTGTCAGAATCTGACGTTAAGTATACGTCAACCCGTGACGTGTGTATGGCACGGAGACTGCCTTCTTCTTTTTCTTCTCTTTTTCTTTCTCTCTTCCCCCCTCTCCCTTTCTCTCACTTGGAGATGATCTGCGTCTAATGTCTTAAAAGGCAAGACACACGCACCTGGGAGAGCGAGACATGACAAGTGTTTTCCTTCGTACCCCGGGGAGTCAGTCTCCGTAGTCAAAAAAAATAAAAAATAAAAATAAAAAAAAGTGTCACATCTTTCCCTCTAGTCGGTGAATTTCTTTCACATTAATGTTATCGATATTTTCTATTTATATTTTTTTAATTCTCGATTCTTTATGAAAATGGCTGCGCTTCTCTTACACAAGGGGCTGAATGATATCATTATGTCGTTCGACCCGTCATTTCACATGACAAAAACGCACAAACACACACACACATAAACTCACAATATATATATATATATATATATATATATATATATATATATATATATATATATATATATGTGTGTGTGTGTGTGTGTGTGTGTGTGTGTGTGTAAAACCTGGACACTTAGCTCAACAAGAGATCATTTCAGCCCATTAATCAGCAAATTATGAAGTAATTTCACTTCAAATATGAGCAATTTCCACTCAGCAGTACCTCTCAGAAACTATAATTCTGAGGCCATTCTAACTCAACGGTCTGCTCGGGAGAACCGCATAATCTAGGACTCATGACAAAGCCGCTCTTTGGTGACTAATGTTTTGTTGAGTCGCCAAATTGGCAAGCCATCTATCACGCCTTGAAGAAGAACCTTTACATGTTTAATATAAAAATAGAAACGAGGCCAAGAGATGATGAATGAACTAAAGTACACATTGAAGAGAAAAATAAATAAAACCGATGAACAATTCAATAAATATGTCAGTAAATAAACCCTAGTATAAGAAACGAAGCAGAAGCGCTCGATGTTTTATGGACTCATAACTGCCAAGTCAAATTCCATCTTTTTACATATTTACAATACATTTATTAGTCTCTAGTTTATAACATAATCTCTAGTTTATAATACAGTCTCTAGTTTATAATATAGTCTCTACTTTATAATATGTTTATAATACCATTTATTAGTCTCGAGTAGTTCGTATCAACTTCTGAAAGAAAGAATCTTACCTAAAGTAGTCATTGGAATTTCTTACGAAAAAGAACGAAATAAAAATTAAAAACTAATGGAAGATGCAGGGGATAAAGGTGTCAGGTGGCAACTATGTCCAGAAGACACAACTATATCCCAACAGAGATTTGCATCATGTGGAATTGCTACAACTTATGGGAAGCATTAAAAAACTAATATATATATATATAGATATATATATATATATATATATATATATATATATATATACATTTTTTTTAAACCGTCATCACTGAAGTTTCCACCTTACTCCTGACTGGTCGGTTCATTTGAACTGTAACTTGCTCTGGGTGGAGAGTGGTAAGAGCTTTCGCCAATCACAGTCACCTCCAAAGATACCTACAGCGGATACTTACCGTACGTTCAAAAAAAAACAAAAAAAAATAAAAAAAAAAAAAAAAAAATAGACTATAGCTAAGAGTCGAAGGTCATACACGCACAGCACTACATACCTCCGTAAAGTCCGTGGTCCCTTTCAGCTGTGATGCTACATAATTTTCAACGAATAAACGCACGCAAAGTGACCTAGTGAAAACTATAGATGGCCTACTCAATGAAGTGGGTCTCCCCGACATTATGTCTTCCAATACATTTAATCGTCTTTTTACTCTCCGTTTACTTAAAAAAAATATCCTCTTATCACACTTGTTTATGATAATATCATTCCCAGTTTGAGATTAATTCGTTTCACCTTATTAATTACAAATTTTCAGTGCGTTGCAGCACAAAATCAATCGACAGATATGAGGCATAAATACAAATATTACCAAAATTAAAGGTTTTTAGCGTTCATATGCGGCCATCATTTCCTCTTTTCCCGTATGCTTTCCTGCAATCACTAGTTAAAGGTAAACTGCTGGAGTGTAAGTAAATCCATTTAATGGCTTCCTCCAGTGTTTTACTTGGTACCTGAAACAGGTGTCGCAACAGCTGTATGAAGTATCAAGTTAATTATATGAATTTACCTGTGCCTCCGGTGCTCACAGTATACCGGTCGATGCTAACTAGTGATGAACGAAAATTATACGGAAAATCACTAAACACACACACAGACACACATTCACAGACAGACAGACAGACAGAACACACACACACACACACACACACACACACACATATATATATATATATATATATATATATATATATATATATATATATAACATATATATTGAGAGAAAGAATACTGTACTAATAATTTCACCTTAATAGGACGAGGATTACCTCGTCGAAGCCCTTCCGTTTTAATGGTATACATTGCTTGGAATCATGAACGCTCGTCTACCTCCCCCCCCCCCCCCCCCCCCCCCCCCCCCCCCCCCCCCCCCCTCATCTCTCTCTCTCTCTCTCTCTCTCTCTCTCTCCTAGCTGCGACACAAAAACAATCAACTAACAACTAGGTACCTAATTCACTGCTTAGGTCGACTAAGGCACACTAGATTTGATGGTTCAAATCTAGTCCAGTTCAAGAGTCGAAACAACGGGTCTCTAGATATGAGTGTGTAACAGTGTGTGTGTGTGTGCGTGTGTTTGTGAATGTGTGTGTATCAGTTTACCACTGTGCTATGAGAGAGAGAGAGAGAGAGAGAGAGAGGCGTTGCCAAATGGCAAAAGCAAGATACAGACGGAATATCCAACGATGAAATGGAAGAAGAGAGACTTGTATCAACAATCCAGGCTACAACCGTCCACTTGATAACTGCATTAGATCATCATACAATTTTCGGCTGCAACCGGGAACATACAAAACAGCTGAATTTATGGAATATATTTATGGGCTCTCCTCGTTGTTGTGCTGGCCAATGCACGAAAAAATCACTGATATTACCTGAATGAGTCTACATTTGGACCAGTCACAACGCGCCATAATGGAAATGAGTCCAGCTGTGTTCTCGGTTAGCTTTCGATATAATTAGCTCATGAATGAGATACCCACTCGCCTAACAATGAGAGCAGGATCCTGAAAGGGAGTTGAATTATCCTCATGAACAACGAATTATGCAGCAGGTATATAATTGCAAGTATACCAATGTCGTCAAAAATGACGGTAATTTCAGAAAGAGTCGATATGGCAAGCCTCACACCAAGGGACGTTACGTACCGTCCTAAAGCCAGAACCAAGGAATCTTCCTCCTTCATGCATAGGCTACATAGGGGACTGTGGTGACGGAGGGAGGCTGGCCCCAGGCTGCACCACAGCAGGTCTATTTATAGATTATACGCAAATACCAGTTTTTACGTTTATTACGCAAAGATCCGTTGTTACAAACAAACAATATCTGTATGTTGTACATTGCAGTTTATATATATATATATATATATATATATATATATATATATATATATATATAGATATATATATATCTATATATATATATAGATATATATATCTAAATATATATATAGTATATATATATATTCTATACGATTTTTTCATGTTCTGAAACTATTCCATAAATAACTGATTGATACCGATTTCACAGTAAGTTAAAATAACCTACACGCAAATGGAACTGTATGTAATTGCACCTCCTTTGGCCAGGATTCGAGCCTATATCTTCTAAGGTTGGTCGTGGGAGACATTAGACCTAATGCACTAAACTGATATGATATACAAGAAATAATTTTAATAATTTCGACTAGGTTGCATATATCAAACAAAGCCCTTTGAGAGAGTGACTTCAGAGGGTGCTTGCTACCAATCCGGTTTTCAGCAAGCACTTCCCGGATGAGGGTGCGAGGCCCATATCCTACCCCTTTGATGCACAAGATCGGAGTTGGATCCCGGTTCTAATATTTCTTGGTAGTCACCCATCCAGCCAGTGAACAGAAACAACGATGCTGAACCCTTATGAGGCGGTCTAAAAAACCATGCATAAGCAGCGAGATAGTTGACTTGAACATCCGTGCCCTTCTAAGCTATTACTAAAAAAAAAAAATAATTTAAACCTACCTTGTGACAGGCCGAACGACAGTCCGATGTGGCCAAGTTGCAGCAGCCGACGTCGTCATCTGCAATAGGAAGAAATCAGTTAGAAGGGAAACCAAATTTCTAAACAATTTGAAAAAAGAAGACAGTGACCGCACTACAAGAGATGTAAATAATACATATACACTCAGCGGATTGTGGAGTGTAGTGATATAAATTTTTAAAAAACTACTTTTACTCCTAACATTATTCTTCGGAAATACCTGTTCCTAAATATTACTGGTTTTCTGCGAAGCCAGAATAATTCTACTTCAAGGAAAACAGCAGAGAAAGAGAACTGATGTGTGATTCCAATTTCCCGAAAATGATATTTTAGATCCACGGACTGAGTTCTCTCTGCAACCTACGTCAAAAGTCAGTATTTGGAAGTTGAATTTCCAAAGCAATTAAAGAAATAATAATTCCTTTATCTGTAGCAAAGCGTTGAAATACCTATAAAAAATTCTCTCCAGGAATGGCATGGAAGATGAAGGAACAACGAGGGTTAAATCCTCCTGTCTTGAGAAATACATACTGGAACCTCTTACAAGCCAATTGAGTATAATGCAATCACCAGTGAGTCTCAATAAGGCATGAAAGCCGTTGTACTAAGTAAGTTAGTAAGTAAGTGATGTACATATAACACAAACCAAGAAAGTAATCCTTTATGGACAGACAATGGCAATTACTTAAAGCACAAAGTTCCTCGTTGGACGAGTGGATTTCGCGCTCGGCTACCAATCCGGTGATCCGAAATTTGATTCTTGGCTCGTCGAACGCGGAACCAGAGAAATTTATTTCTGGTGATAGAAATTCATTTCCCGATATAATGTGGTTCGGATCCCACAATAAGCTGTAGATCCCGTTGCTAGGTAACCAATTGGCTCCTAGCCACGTAAAAATATCTTATCCTTCGGGCCAGCCGTAAGAGAGCTGTTAATCAGCTCAGTGGTCGGTAAAACTAAGATATACTTAACTTTAACTTCCAGCACAGAAAAACAAGAACTAACCATCTTTTCCCCCAATTCCTGCAAGTGGCCTGTTTCGAATACCTGATGCCAAACTTGGCACGATGAATACGGATACTTTCGGGGATTCATACAGCGAACATGTACTGAATGCTGCATTAAGAGGGGCTCATTTAGAAAAATTACCATTCTGAATATTTATGAGGGGCGATAAACAAGAATAAACAAAAAACAAATAGAATTTCTGATCACTTCTTCAGACATGATGACGCCACTGCTTTTGCCTATCTGATTTTATTCATCTGCAGTTTATGCCCGTTTGTATTTGGTTGTTCTTTTGCTCATATTCTGTTTCCAATCTGCGTTTCAGCACACTTTTGTCTTACTTTGTTTGTATGGTGTTTTTACGTTGCATGGAACCAGTGGTTATTCAGCAACGGGACCAACGGCTTTACGTGACTTCCGAACCACGTCGAGAGTGAACTTCTATCACCAGAAATACACATCTCTGACCCCTCAATGGATTGACGGAGAATCGAACTCGCGGCCACAGAGGTGACAGGCAAAGACCATACCAAGCACGCCAATGAGACTTCTTTTTTTTTTTTTCTTACTTGATTTCTTTTTAATTTGATATGTAAAATCTTCTTCGTAGTTCAGTTGCCACTTCCATAAGAATATGTGCAAAAATTCAAGAACACTCATAAGTTGTTAGCAAACGCATGAAATACCCCAAGCATTTCTGTGTCAAGTCACAGAGATAACTAATTGCAATGAAAATTATTATTTCAACTGCAAAGGATTTCTCTTCATTACCCTCTTCGTGCATTCTTGATTGATTACTCAGTCATTTCCGTATGGAACTATTCTGTCATGTCTTTTACCAGTAAATGTATATAGTTTGGCACACTGTTCAGAGAGAAGGAAATGAAGATGAGAGAGAGAGAGAGAGAGAGAGAGAGAGAGAGAGAGAGAGAGAGAGTAAAATTCTATTCAAATTAAGAGAAAAGTCTAGTTTCAGCGAAAAAAAACTCCAATTAAGGAAGAGAGAGCAAAATTCTATTAAAATTAAGGGGAAAGTCTTATATATTGCGAAAAAATAAACAATTAACAGAGAGAGAGAGAGAGAGAGAGAGAGAAGGAGCGAGAGGAGAGAGAGAGAGAGAATAAATTAAAAGTATGAATTTTTAGCGAAAAAAAAAAAAAAAAACTCCAATTAAGGAAGAGAGATTGAGAGAGAGAGAGAGAGAGAGAGAGAGATGGAGAGAGAGAAGAGAGAGAGAGAGAGAGAGAGAGAGATTAAAAGTATAAGTTAGCCCCCCCCCCCCCCCCTGAAAAAAAACTCCAATTAAGGAAGAAAGAGAGAGAGAGAGAGAGAGAGAGAGAGAGAGAGAGAGAGAGAGAGAGAGAGAGAGATAAATTAAAAGTATAATTTTTAGCGAAAAAACTCCAATTAAGGAAGAAAGAGAGAGAGAGAGAGAGAGAGAGAGAAGTTGAGAGAGGAGATAGAGTATAAATTTTTAGCGAAAAAAAAAAACCTTCCAATTAAGGAAGAAAGAGAAGGAGGAGAGAGAGGAAGAGCGGAGGAAGAGAGAGAGAGACCGAGGAGATAGATAAATTTAAAAGATTTTTAATTTTTTTTTGCGAAAAAAAAAAAAAAAAAAAAAAAAAAAAAAACCTTCCTAATTAAGGAAAAATTTAGGGGGAGAGGGAGAGAGAGGAGGAGAGAGAGGAGAGAGAGAGAGAGAGAGAGAGTAAAAAATTTAAAATATAATTTTTTAGGCCCGAAAAAACTCATTAAGGAAAGAATGAAGAGAAGAGGGGGGGGGAGAGGGGGAAGAAGGAGGGAGAGAGAGAGAGAGAGAGAGAGAAAGTTGCAGGTGGAAAGAGAGGAAACGTCTGGTTTTGTGAGAAAATTCAAACCATGCCAAAGAGAGAGAAAGATAACAATAAAAACATTCTCACTATCAGGTAAATGACAGCTCAAGGCGATGCAGGACAGAGACCGCACCGAACACTTAGTTTTAGACGCACAAAGCAAATAACCGTTCAGTGAACGGTGAAGAAATCGCTCCAAGCAAAATGATTAATCAGAGACTTACAACTCTTTAGGAAGAAGCCTGAAGGAACGAAGACATGAAAATAAATAAGGACTCAACAGCAGTAAAAGATTGCAAGACAAAATCACAGGTATAAATATACAGAGATAAAGAAATATATAAATTAAATCAAACAAATAAAAGTTTAGATAAAAGTATGCAATATTATATGAAAGTCAAATAATAAATGATTCGAGATGAATACACGATCAATAAATGCATAAATAAATAAAAATACATTATTGAAAAACTAAAGCACCAGAGAGAGAAAGGGTACTTTAAATTAGATTACAAGTAATTCAACATACATACATAAATACAAAGTTCAACAGTCATCCTCAGATATCAGTAAAAATATACCAGCATATACGAACATACATACATACGTACACACACAACCCCTTGGGAAATGGATGCGTGTGTACATAATAAAACATGTGGGGAACCCCAGGGGCGGCGCCTCCCCCTTAGCAGGGGTCCTCTTTAGAGAAACTAACTCCGATAAATCATTCGAATGGGTCTGGGCGACCTCCCGGGTGCTCGGGCAGCAAAAACCTCCATTGTAAAATTAGAACGCCATTTATCTCAATGCTGTCTCTCTGTCCTTTCGGCTTTGAGAGTCGATTCTCCTCTAAGTCTAGCTCACGAATTGAATGCTCCAACGCCAACGCTCTTTTTCTTTCCTGTTTCATACGATCATTCTCCTGATTGTTCAGCCACAGGCTGAAATCTGCAATAGGTACCGTTAGTCATTTTCTGTTTGGAAAATTCATTCTCCGAAAGAGTTTCCTTACGAAACAAAACTTGCAAAACAGTGTTTTCTTTCGTTCCTGTCAATAAACGGAAACTTACAACCTCTCAGGTGGCGTTGTCTTTCCTTTGTTAATTCTGAAAAATCTCGACTTAATCTCAAAATGTAGCTAA